>NC_034200.2:43288117-43485617 GCF_002021735.2 Oncorhynchus kisutch | reverse complement strand
TACACACTCTGACCTGACTAAAATAATACATAAAACATAGATAACGAAGGTCTGGGCGTGACGGGTTACTGCTCAGTTCACTTGCCCTAGGCAATAGGGCAACCCGTAATGTCAATCCCTGATTGGCTGACAATTCTTCCAACTCTCTTCTTCTTCTCTCCACAGAGCGTCAGCGACCGTTAAAAGATGTCTAGTAGTTAAGCATCACGCACTGAGGATACAAAGTGGGGATGTTTCTAACAAACTGCAGGTGTGTAGCTATGTACTGTCAGTTTGGGAGTGCCTATTGCAAATCCCATATTTCTTTTCTTGAGCTGTACCACGAACTACTCTGCAGTATGCAGTGCATTGGGAAAGTATTCAGACCCCTTGACTTTTTCCACATTTTGTTACATTACTGCCTTATTCTAAAATGGATTACATTCATTTTCCCCCCTCATCAATCTACACACAATACCTTTATAATGACATCACAATATCCCATAATGACATCACAATATCCCATAATGACATCACAATACCCCGTAATGACATCACAATACCCCGTAATGACATCACAATACATTTATAATGACAAAGTGAATACAGGTTATTAAACATTTTTACAAATGTATAAGAAATACCTTATTTACATAAGTATTCATGCCCTTTGCTATGAGATTTTTGAAATTGAGCTAAGGTGCATCCTGTTTCCATTGATCATCCTTCAGATGTGTCCATATAAGTTCCCAGAGTTGACAGATTTGGGGAATGGTACCAAAAAATGTCTGCAGCATTGAAGGTCCCCAAGAACACAGTGGCCGCCATCATTCTGAAATGGAAGAAGTTCGGAACCACCAAGATTCTTCCTAGAGCTGGCCGCCCGGCCAAACTGAGCAATTGGGAAAGAAGGGCATTGGTCAGGGAGGTGACCAAGAACCCGATGGTCACTATGACAGAGCTCCAGAAGAGTTTGTGAGGGTTTTAGGTGACAAGACAAATTTCTTCAGCCTCCTGAGGATCCTTTAATCACTGCCAAAGGTCCTTCAACAAAGTTCTGAGTAAAGGGTCTGAATACTTATGTCAATGTCATATTTCGTTTTTTATTTGTAAGAAATCTGCCAAGATTTTACAAAAATCTGTTTTAGCTTTGTTATTATGGGGTATTGTGTATTGATTGATGAGGTATAGAATAACACTGTAATGTAACAAAATGTGGAAAAGTCAAGGGGTCTGAATACTTTCCCAATGAACTGCATATGCTGTATATGTTGTATTTCCTGTGTTGGGAGGAGGTGATGGGACAGGTCTCAGAGCAGTGTGAACCTGAGTCCTGTTGTATTTCCTGTGTTGGGAGGAGGTGATGGGACAGGTCTCAGAGCAGTGTGAACCTGAGTCCTGTTGTATTTCCTGTGTTGGGAGGAGGTGATGGGACAGGTCTCAGAGCAGTGTGAACCTGAGTCCTGTTGTATTTCCTGTGTTGGGAGGAGGTGATGGGACAGGTCTCAGAGCAGTGTGAACCTGAGTCCTGTTGTATTTCCTGTGTTGGGAGGAGGTGATGGGACAGGTCTCAGAGCAGTGTGAACCTGAGTCCTGTTGTATTTCCTGTGTTGGGAGGAGGTGATGGGACAGGTCTCAGAGCAGTGTGAACCTGAGTCCTGTTGTATTTCCTGTGTTGGGAGGAGGTGATGGGACAGGTCTCAGAGCAGTGTGAACCTGAGTCCTGTTGTATTTCCTGTGTTGGGAGGAGGTGATGGGACAGGTCTCAGAGCAGTGTGAACCTGAGTCCTGTTGTATTTCCTGTGTTGGGAGGAGGTGATGGGACAGGTCTCAGAGCAGTGTGAACCTGAGTCCTGTTGTATTTCCTGTGTTGGGAGGAGGTGATGGGACAGGTCTCAGAGCAGTGTGAACCTGAGTCCTGTTGTATTTCCTGTGTTGGGAGGAGGTGATGGGACAGGTCTCAGAGCAGTGTGAACCTGAGTCCTGTTGTATTTCCTGTGTTGGGAGGAGGTGATGGGACAGGTCTCAGAGCAGTGTGAACCTGAGTCCTGTTGTATTTCCTGTGTTGGGAGGAGGTGATGGGACAGGTCTCAGAGCAGTGTGAACCTGAGTCCTGTTGTATTTCCTGTGTTGGGAGGAGGTGATGGGACAGGTCTCAGAGCAGTGTGAACCTGAGTCCTGTTGTATTTCCTGTTGTCCAGACCCCATGGGATGCTGCGTGTGATGTGTGTTGGGAGGAGGTGATGGGACAGGTCTCAGAGCAGTGTGAACCTGAGTCCTGTTGTATTTCCTGTGTTGGGAGGAGGTGATGGGACAGGTCTCAGAGCAGTGTGAACCTGAGTCCTGTTGTATTTCCTGTGTTGGGAGGAGGTTATGAGACAGGTCTCAGAGCAGTGTGAACCTGAGTCCTGTTGTATTTCCTGTTGTCCAGACCCCATGGGATGCTGCGTGTGATGTGTGTTGGGAGGAGGTGATGGGACAGGTCTCAGAGCAGTGTGAACCTGAGTCCTGTTGTATTTCCTGTGTTGGGAGGAGGTGATGGGACAGGTCTCAGAGCAGTGTGAACCTGAGTCCTGTTGTATTTCCTGTTGTCCAGACCCCATGGGATGCTGCGTGTGATGTGTGTTGGGAGGAGGTGATGGGACAGGTCTCAGAGCAGTGTGAACCTGAGTCCTGTTGTATTTCCTGTGTTGGGAGGAGGTGATGGGACAGGTCTCAGAGCAGTGTGAACCTGAGTCCTGTTGTATTTCCTGTGTTGGGAGGAGGTGATGGGACAGGTCTCAGAGCAGTGTGAACCTGAGTCCTGTTGTATTTCCTGTGTTGGGAGGAGGTGATGGGACAGGTCTCAGAGCAGTGTGAACCTGAGTCCTGTTGTATTTCCTGTGTTGGGAGGAGGTGATGGGACAGGTCTCAGAGCAGTGTGAACCTGAGTCCTGTTGTATTTCCTGTGTTGGGAGGAGGTTATGAGACAGGTCTCAGAGCAGTGTGAACCTGAGTCCTGTTGTATTTCCTGTTGTCCAGACCCCATGGGATGCTGCGTGTGATGTGTGTTGGGAGGAGGTGATGGGACAGGTCTCAGAGCAGTGTGAACCTGAGTCCTGTTGTATTTCCTGTGTTGGGAGGAGGTGATGGGACAGGTCTCAGAGCAGTGTGAACCTGAGTCCTGTTGTATTTCCTGTGTTGGGAGGAGGTGATGGGACAGGTCTCAGAGCAGTGTGAACCTGAGTCCTGTTGTATTTCCTGTGTTGGGAGGAGGTGATGGGACAGGTCTCAGAGCAGTGTGAACCTGAGTCCTGTTGTATTTCCTGTGTTGGGAGGAGGTGATGGGACAGGTCTCAGAGCAGTGTGAACCTGAGTCCTGTTGTATTTCCTGTGTTGGGAGGAGGTGATGGGACAGGTCTCAGAGCAGTGTGAACCTGAGTCCTGTTGTATTTCCTGTGTTGGGAGGAGGTGATGGGACAGGTCTCAGAGCAGTGTGAACCTGAGTCCTGTTGTATTTCCTGTGTTGGGAGGAGGTGATGGGACAGGTCTCAGAGCAGTGTGAACCTGAGTCCTGTTGTATTTCCTGTTGTCCAGACTCCGTGGGATGCTGCGTGTGATGTGTGTTGGGAGGAGGTGATGGGACAGGTCTCAGAGCAGTGTGAACCTGAGTGGCTGGATGCAGAGGATCCTCTCTTTATACTTTATACCAGCGGATCTACTGGCAAACCAAAGGTAGGACACACAGTGTCACAAACACAAGAATACATGCACATACAACAATTAGACAAACATGTAACGACCTGATCACACTGCCTGGCAGTTTGGGAATGTCTACTGCTCACTGTGTGTGGTCCTGTGTTAACTTTTTGTGTTTTAAGTGTGTGTTTCTAAACGTGTGTGTGTGTGTGTGTGTGTGGTCCTGTGTTAACTTTTTGTGTTTTAAGTGTGTATTTCTAAACGTGTGTGTGTGTGTGTGTGTGTGTGGTCCTGTGTTAACTCTTTGTGTTTTAAGTGTGTGTTTCTAAATATGTGTGTGTGTGTGTGTGAGTGTGTGTGTGGTCCTGTGTTAACTCTTTGTGTTTTAAGTGTGTGTTTCCAAATGTGTGTGTGTTTGTGTGTGTGTGTGTGTGTGTGTTAACCCTGTGTCTTCCTCCCCTACAGGGTGTCCTCCACACGGTAGCAGGCTACCTCCTCTACACCTCTCTGACCTTTAAGTGTGTGTTTGACCACCAGCCAGACGATGTGTACTGGTGTACCGCTGATATAGGATGGATCACAGGACACTCCTACATCACCTATGGACCCCTGGCCAACGGGGCTACCAGCATACTGGTCAGTAGAACTGGTATAGAACTGGTGTAGAACTGGTATAGAACTGGTATAGAACTGGTCAGTAGAACTGGTATAGAACTGGTCAGTAGAACTGGTATAGAACTGGTATAGAACTGGTCACTAGAACTGGTATAGAACTGGTCACTAGAACTGGTATAGAATTGGTCAGTAGAACTGATATAGAACTGGTATAGAACTGGTCACTAGAACTGGTATAGAATTGGTCAGTAGAAGGGGTCAGTAGAACTGGTATAGAACTGGTTTCTGACATACGTATGTTAATGTAGGGTTAGGGTTAGTAAAAGACTAAGACGCCTAGTCTGGCAGGATTATATCTGTCTGCATGTATATCTGTCTGCATTATAGCTGTCTGCATGTATATCCGTCTGCAATATATCTGTCTGCAACATCTATGTCTGCATTATATCAGTCTGCAACATATATGTCTGCATTATATCGGTCTGCAACATATATGTCTGCATTTTATCTGTCTGCAGTCCTGAAGACAGTTATGTCATGTTATGTAAAATAATCCATCTTATTACTGTGGTGTTCTCCAGTTGAGGGTATTCCAGTCCACCCTCACGTTGGGCGTTTCTGGGAGGTGATTGAGAAGTACAGAGTGACCAAGTTCTACACAGCTCCCACAGCCATACGCCTTCTCATGAAGTACGGGAAAGAGCCACTACAAAAGTAAGAGACACACAAACGCACACGAAAGCACACACCACATACGCATGCTATGTCTTCTCACATAAAGCAGCAGTAATAAAAGCAGCAGTAATAAAGCAGTAATAAAGCAGCAAGTAATAAAGCAGTAATAAAGCAGCAGTAATAAAGCAGCAGTAATAAAGCAGCAGTAATAAAGCAGCAGTAATAAAGCAGTAGATAAAGGCAGCAAGTAATAAAGCAGCAGCTAATAAAGCAGCAGTAATAAAGCAGCAGTATGACAGCAGTAATAAAGCAGCAGTAATAAAGCAGCAGTAATAAAGCAGTAATAAAGCAGCAGTAATAAAGCAGTAATAAAGCAGCAGTAATAAAGCAGCAGTAATAAAGCAGCAGTAATAAAGCAGCAGTAATAAAGCAGTAATAAAGCAGCAGTAATAAAGCAGCAGTAATAAAGCAGTAATAAAGCAGCAGTAATAAAGCAGCAGTAATAAAGCAGCAGTAATAAAGCAGCAGTAATAAAGCAGCAGTAATAAAGCAGCAGTAATAAAGCCAGTAATAAAGCAGCAGTAATAAAGCAGTAATAAAGCAGTAATAAAGCAGCAGTAATAAAGCAGCAGTAATAAAGCAGTAATAAAAAGCAGTAATAAGCAGCAGTAATAAAGCAGCAGTAATAAAGCAGCAGTAATAAAGCAGCCAGTAATAAAGCAGCATAATAAAGCAGCAGTAATAAAGCAGCAGTAATAAAGGCAGTAAATAAAGCAGCAGTAATAAAGCAGCAGTAATAAAGCAGCAGTAATAAAGCAGCAGTAATAAAGCAGCAGTAATAAAGCAGCAGTAATAAAGCAGTAATAAAGCAGCAGTAATAAAGCAGCAGTAATAAAGCAGCAGTAATAAAGCAGCAGTAATAAAGCAGCAGTAATAAAGCAGCAGTAATAAAGCAGCAGTAATAAAGCAGTAATAAAGCAGCAGTAATAAAGCAGCAGTAATAAAGCAGCAGTAATAAAGCAGCAGTAATAAAGCAGTAATAAAGCAGCAGTAATAAAGCAGCAGTAATAAAGCAGTAATAAGCAGCAGTAATAAAGCTAGCAGTAATAAAGCAGAGTAATAAAGCAGTAATAAAGCAGCAGTAATAAAGCAGCAGTAATAAAGCAGTAATAAAGCAGCAGTAATAAAGCAGCAGTAATAAAGCAGCAGTAATAAAGCAGCGTAATAAAGCAGCAGTAATAAAGCAGCAGTAATAAAGCAGCAGTAATAAGCAGCAGTAATAAAGCAGCAGTAATAAAGCAGCAGTAATAAAGCAGTAATAAAGCAGCAGTAATAAAGCAGCAGTAATAAAGCAGTAATAAAGCAGCAGTAATAAAGCAGCAGTAATAAAGCAGCAGTAATAAAGCAGCAGTAATAAAAGCAGCAGTAATAAGCAGCAGTAATAAAGCAGTAATAAAGCAGCAGTAATAAAGCAGTAATAAAGCGTCAGTAATAAAGCAGCAGTAATAAAGCAGCAGTAATAAAGCAGCAGTAATAAAGCAGCAGTAATAAAGCAGCAGTAATAAAGCAGCAGTAATAAAGCAGCAGTAATAAAGCAGCAATAAAGCAGCAGTAATAAAGCAGCAGTAATAAAGCAGCAGTAATAAAGCAGCAGTAATAAAGCAGCAGTAATAAAGCAGCAGTAATAAAGCAGCAAGTAATAAAGCAGCAGTAATAAAGCAGCAGTAATAAAGCAGCAGTAATAAAGCAGCAGTAATAAAGCGCAGTAATAAAGCAGCAGTAATAAAGCAGTAATAAAGCAGCCAGTAATAAAGCAGCAGTAATAAAGCAGCAGTAATAAAGCAGCAGTAATAAAGCAGTAATAAAGCAGTAAATAAAAGCAGTAATAAAAGCAGGCTAGTAATAAAGCAGTTAATAAAAGCCAAGCAGTAATAAAGTAGCAGTAATAAAGCAGTAATAAAGCAGCAGTAATAAAGCAGCAGTAATAAAGCAGCAGTAATAAAGCAGCCAGTAATTAAAGCAGCAGTAATAAAGCAGCAGTAATAAAGCAGTAATAAAGCAGCAGTAATAAAGCAGTAATAAAGCAGCAGTAATAAAGCAGCAGTAATAAAGCAGTAATAAAGCAGCAGTAATAAAGCACAGTAATAAGCAAGCAGTAATAAAGCAGTTAGTAAAGCAGCCAGTAATAAAGCCAGCAGTAATAAAGCAGTAATAAAGCAGCAGTAATAAAGCAGCAGTAATAAAGCAGCAGTAATAAAGCAGCAGTAATAAAGCAGCAGTAATAAAGCAGCAGTAATAAAGCAGCAGTAATAAAGCAGTAATAAAGCAGCAGTAATAACAGTAATAAAGCAGGAGTAATAAAGCGCAGTAATAAAGCAGCAGTAATAAAGCAGCAGTAATAAAGCAGCAGTAATAAAGCAGCAGTAATAAAGCAGCAGTAATAAAGCGAGCTAGTATAAAGCAGCAGTAATAAAGCAGCAATAAAGCAGCAGTAATAAAGCAGTATAAAGCAGCAGTAATAAAGCAGCAGTAATAAAGCAGCCAGTAATAAAGCAGCAGTAATAAAGCAGCAGTAATAAAGCAGCAGTAATAAAGCAGCAATAAAGCAGCCAGTAATAAAGCAGTAATAAAGCAGCAGTAATAAAGCAGCAGTAATAAAGCAGCAGTAATAAAGCAGCAGTAATAAAGCAGCAGTAATAAAGCAGTAATAAAGCAGCAGTAAATAAGCAGCAGTAATAAAGCAGCAGTAATAAAGCAGCAGTAATAAAGCAGTAATAAAGCAGTAATAAAGCAGTAATAAAGCAGCAGTAATAAAGCAGTAATAAAGCAGCAGTAATTAAAGTAGAGTAATAAAGCAGTAATAACAGCAGTAATAAAGCAGCAGTAATAAAGCAGCAGTAATAAAGCAGCAGTAATAAAGCAGCAGTAATAAAGCAGTAATAAAAAAGCAGTAATAAAGCAGTAATAAAGCAGTAATAAAGCAAGTAATAAAGCAGTAATAAAGCAGCAGTAATAAAGCAGCAGTAATAAAGCAGTAATAAAGCAGCAGTAATAAAGCAGCAGTAATAAAGCAGCAGTAATAAAGCAGCAGTAATAAAGCAGCAGTAATAAAGCAGTAATAAAGCAGCAGTACTCCCCATCATCATGGACCACTCCCCATCATCATGGACCACTCCCCATCATCATGGACCACTCCCCAACATCATGGACTACTCCCCATCATCATGGACCACTCCCCATCATCATGGACCACTCCCCATCATCATGGACCACTCCCCATCATCATGGACCACTCCCCATCATCATGGACCACTCCCCATCATCATGGACCACTCCCCATCATCATGGACCACTCCCCATCATCATGGACCACTCCCCATCATCATGGACCACTCCCCATCATCATGGACCACTCCCCATCATCATGGACCACTCCCCATCATCATGGACCACTCCCCATCATCATGGACCACTCCCCATCATCATGGGACCACTCCCCATCATCATGGACCACTCCCCATCATCATGGACCACTCCCCATCATCATGGACCACTCCCCATCATCATGGACCACTCCCCATCATCATGGACCACTCCCCTTCATCATGGACCACTCCCCATCATCATGGACCACTCCCCATCATCATGGACCACTCCCCAACATCATGGACCACTCCCCATCATCATGGACCACTCCCCATCATCATGGACCACTCCCCAACATCATGGACTACTCCCCATCATCATGGACCACTCCCCATCATCATGGACCACTCCCCATCATCATGGACTACTCCCCATCATTATGGACCACTCCCCATTAACGTGTACCACTCCCCATCATCATGGACCACTCCCCATCATCATGGACCACTCCCCATCATTATGGACCACTCCCCATTAACGTGTACCACTCCCCATCATCATGGACCACTCCCCATCATCATGGACCACTCCCCATCATCATGGACCACTCCCCATCATCATGGACCACTCCCCATCATCATGGACCACTCCCCATCATCATGGACCACTCCCCATCATCATGGACCACTCCCCATCATTATGGACCACTCCCCATTAACGTGTACCACTCCCTATCATCATGGACCACTCCCCATCATCATGGACCACTCCCCATCATCATGGACCACTCCCCATCATCATGGACCACTCCCCATCATCATGGACCACTCCCCATCATTATGGACCCACTCCCCATTAACGTGTACCACTCCCTATCATCATGGACCACTCCCCATCATCATGGACCACTCCCCATCATCATGGACCACTCCCCATCATCATGGACCACTCCCCATCATTATGGACCACTCCCCATCATTATGGACCACTCCCCATCATCATGGACCACTCCCCATTAACGTGTACCACTCCCCATCATCATGGACCACTCCCCATCATCATGGACCACTCCCCATCATCATGGACCACTCCCCATCATCATGGACCACTCCCCATCATTATGGACCACTCCCCTTCATCATGGACCACTCCCCATCATCATGGACCACTCCCCATCATTATGGACCACTCCCCTTCATCATGGACCACTCCCCATCATCATGGACCACTCCCCATCATCATGGACCACTCCCCATCATCATGGACCACTCCCCATCATCATGGACCACTCCCCATCATTATGCACCACTCCCCTTCATCATGGACCACTCCCCATCATCATGGACCACTCCCCATCATCATGGACCACTCCCCATCATCATGGACCACTCCCCATCATCATGGACCACTCCCCATCATCATGGACCACTCCCCATCATCATGGACCACTCCCCAACATCATGGACTACTCCCCATCATCATGGACCACTCCCCTTCATCAAGGCACCACTCCCCATCATCATGGACTACTCCCCATCATTATGGACCACTCCCCATTAACGTGTACCACTCCCCATCATCATGGACCACTCCCCATCATCATGGACCACTCCCCATCATCATGGACCACTCCCCATCATCATGGACCACTCCCCATCATCATGGACCACTCCCCATCATTATGGACCACTCCCCATTAACGTGTACCACTCCCCATCATCATGGACCACTCCCCATCATCATGGACCACTCCCCATCATCATGGACCACTCCCCATCATCATGGACCACTCCCCATCATCATGGACCACTCCCTATCATTATGGACCACTCCCCTTCATCATGGACCACTCCCCATCATCATGGACCACTCCCCATCATCATGGACCACTCCCCATCATCATGGACCACTCCCCATCATCATGGACCACTCCCCAACATCATGGACTACTCCCCATCATCATGGACCACTCCCCTTCATCAAGGCACCACTCCCCATCATCATGGACTACTCCCCATCATTATGGACCACTCCCCATTAACGTGTACCACTCCCCATCATCATGGACCACTCCCCATCATCATGGACCACTCCCCATCATCATGGACCACTCCCCATCATCATGGACCACTCCCCATCATCATGGACCACTCCCCATCATCATGGACCACTCCCCTTTATCATGGACCACTCCCCATCATTATGCACCACTCCCCTTCATCATGGACCACTCCCCATCATCATGGACCACTCCCCATCATCATGGACCACTCCCCATCATCATGGACCACTCCCCATCATCATGGACCACTCCCCATCATCATGGACCACTCCCTATCATTATGGACCACTCCCCTTCATCATGGACCACTCCCCATCATCATGGACCACTCCCCATCATCATGGACCACTCCCCAACATCATGGACTACTCCCCATCATCATGGACCACTCCCCTTCATCAAGGCACCACTCCCCATCATCATGGACTACTCCCCATCATTATGGACCACTCCCCATTAACGTGTACCACTCCCCATCATCATGGACCACTCCCCATCATCATGGACCACTCCCCATCATCATGGACCACTCCCCATCATCATGGACCACTCCCCATCATCATGGACCACTCCCCATCATTATGGACCACTCCCCATTAACGTGTACCACTCCCCATCATCATGGACCACTCCCCATCATCATGGACCACTCCCCATCATCATGGACCACTCCCCATCATCATGGACCACTCCCCATCATTATGGACCACTCCCCATTAACGTGTACCACTCCCCATCATCATGGACCACTCCCCATCATCATGGACCACTCCCCATCATCATGGACCACTCCCCATCATCATGGACCACTCCCCATCATCATGGACCACTCCCCATCATTATGGACCACTCCCCTTCATCATGGACCACTCCCCATCATCATGGACCACTCCCCATCATCATGGACCACTCCCCATCATCATGGACCACTCCCCATCATCATGGACCACTCCCCATCATTATGGACCACTCCCCTTCATCATGGACCACTCCCCATCATCATGGACCACTCCCCATCATCATGGACCACTCCCCATCATTATGGACCACTCCCCGTCATCATGGACCACTCCCCAACATCATGGACTATTCCCCATCATCATGGACCACTCCCCATCATTATGGACCATTCCCCTTCATCATGGACCACTCCCCATCATCATGGACCACTCCCCATCATCATGGACCACTCCCCATCATTATGGACCACTCCCGTCATCATGGACCACTCCCCAACATCATGGACTACTCCCCATCATCATGGACCACTCCCCTTCATCAAGGCACCACTCCCCATCATCCTGGACCACTCCCCGTCATCATGGACCACTCCCCATCAACATGGACCACTCCCCGTCATCATGGACCACTCCCCATCAACATGGACCACTCCCCATCAACATGGACCACTCCCCGTCATCATGGACCACTCCCCATCAACATGGACCACTCCCTGTCATCATGGACCACTCCCCATCATCCTGGACCACTCCCCATCATCCTGGACCACTCCCCATCATCATGGACCACTCCCCATCATCATGGACCACTCCCCTTCATCAAGGGACCACTCCCCATCAACCTGGACCACTCCCCATCATCATGGACCACTCCCCATCAACATGGACCACTCCCCGTCATCATGGACCACTCCCCATCAACATGGACCACTCCCCGTCATCATGGACCACTCCCCATTATCCTGGACCACTCCCCATCATCATGGACCACTCCCCATCAACATGGACCACTCCCCGTCATCATGGACCACTCCCCATCAACATGGACCACTCCCCATCATCATGGACCACTCCCCTTCATCAAGGGAATGTATCATGGGCCAATTGTGACTGACTGATTTACAAATGATATTGAGTTGTTATTTATGATGCAAGGGGATTTCTTGATCAGTTTCAACTGCATTGTCGAACTCACCCCTTTACTCTCTAACCCTGTCACTTTCTGCAGATACGACCTGTCGTCGCTGAGGATCCTGGGAACTGTAGGCGAGCCCATCAACCCAGAGGCGTGGCATTGGTACTACGAGGTTGTTGGTCAGAAGAGATGTCCCGTAGTGGACACCTTCTGGCAGACTGAGACCGTGAGTGTGTGTGCGTGTCTGAGACTGTGTGTGTTTCTGTGTGAGTGTGTGTGTCTGTGACGGTGTGTGTGTGTGACTGTGGGTGTGTGTGTGACCAAGGACCCCACTCATCCCATCACTAAGGACCCCACACATCCCATCACTAAGGACCCCACACATCCCATCACCAAGGACCCCACATCCCATCACCAAGGACCCCACATCCCATCACCAAGGACCCCACACATCCCATTATCAAGGACCCCACATGCCATCACCAAGGACCCCACATCCCATCAACAAGGACTCCCCACATCCCATCACCAAAGACTCCCCACATCCCATCACCAAGGACCCCACACATCCCACCATCAAGGACTCCACACATCCCGTCACCAAGGACTCCCCACATCCCATCACCAATACACATCCCATCACGAAGGACTCCCCACATCCCATCACCAAGGACCCCACATCCCATCATCAAGGACTCCCCACATCCCATCACCAAGGACTCCCCACATCCCATCATCAATACACATCCAGTCACCAAGGACTCCCCACATCCCATCACCATGGACTCCCCACATCCCATCATCAAGGACCCCCACATCCCATCACCAAGGACTCCCCACATCCCATCATCAAGGACTCCCCACATCCCATCACCAAGGACCCCATATCCCATCATCAAGGACTCCCCACATCCCATCACCAAGGACCCCCACATCCCATCACCAAGGACCCCACACAACCCATCATCAAGGACCCCACATCCCATCACCAAGGACTCCACATCCCATCACCAAGGACTCCACATCCCATCACCAAGGACCCCCACATCCCATCACCAAGGACCCCCACATCCCATTATCAAGGACCCCACATGCCATCACCAAGGACCCCACATCCCATCAACAAGGACTCCCCACATCCCATCACCAAGGACTCCCCACATCCCATCACCAAGGACTCCCCACATCCCATCACCAAGGACTCCCCACATCCCATCATCAAGGACCCCCACATCCCATCACCAAGGACTCCCCACATCCCATCATCAAGGACTCCCCACATCCCATCACCAAGGACCCCATATCCCATCATCAAGGACTCCCCACATCCCATCACCAAGGACCCCCACATCCCATCACCAAGGACCCCACACAACCCATCATCAAGGACCCCACATCCCATCACCAAGGACTCCACATCCCATCACCAAGGACTCCACATCCCATCACCAAGGACCCCCACATCCCATCACCAAGGACCCCCACATCCCATCACCAAGGACCCACATCCCATCATCAAGGACCCCCACATCCCATCACCAAGGACCCCACATCCCATCACCAAGGACCCCACATCCCATCACCAAGGACCCCCACATCCCATCACCAAGGACCCCATACATCCCATCATCAAGGACCCCACATCCCATCACCCAGGACTCCACATCCCATCACCAAGGACCACACATCCCATCACCAAGGACCCCACATCCAATCACCAAGGACTCCCACATCCCATCACCAAGGACCCCACATCCCATCATCAAGGACCCCCACATCCCATCACCAAGGACTCCCCACATCCCATCACCAAGGACCCCCACATCCCATCACCAAGGACCACACATCCCACCACCAAGGACCCCACATCCCATCACCAAGGACTCCCACATCCCATCACCAAGTACCCCCACATCCCATCACCAAGGACTCCACATCCCATCACCAAGGACCACACATCCCATCACCAAGGACCCCACATCCAATCACCAAGGACCCTCACATCCCATCACCAAGGACCCCACATCCCATCACCAAGGACCCCACATCCCATCACCAAGGACCCCCACATCCCATCACCAAGGACTCCCCACATCCCATCACCAAGGACTCCCCACATCCCATCACCAAGGACCCCATATCCCATCTCCAAGTACTCCCCACATCCCATCACCAATACACTTCCCATCACCAAGGACTCCACACATCCCATCACCAAGTACTCCCCACATCCCATCACCAATACACTTCCCATCACCAAGGACTCCCCACATCCCATCATCAAGGACTCCCCACATCCCATCACTAAGGACCCCATATCCCATCATCAAGGACTCCCCACATCCCATCACCAAGGACCCCCACATCCCATCACCAAGGACCCCACACAACCCATCATCAAGGACCCCACATCCCATCACCAAGGACTCCACATCCCATCACCAAGGACTCCACATCCCATCACCAAGGACCCCCACATCCCATCACCAAGGACCCCCACATCCCATTATCAAGGACCCCACATGCCATCACCAAGGACCCCACATCCCATCAACAAGGACTCCCCACATCCCATCACCAAGGACTCCCCACATCCCATCACCAAGGACTCCCCACATCCCATCACCAAGGACTCCCCACATCCCATCATCAAGGACCCCCACATCCCATCACCAAGGACTCCCCACATCCCATCATCAAGGACTCCCCACATCCCATCACCAAGGACCCCATATCCCATCATCAAGGACTCCCCACATCCCATCACCAAGGACCCCCACATCCCATCACCAAGGACCCCACACAACCCATCATCAAGGACCCCACATCCCATCACCAAGGACTCCACATCCCATCACCAAGGACTCCACATCCCATCACCAAGGACCCCCACATCCCATCACCAAGGACCCCCACATCCCATCACCAAGGACCCCACATCCCATCATCAAGGACCCCCACATCCCATCACCAAGGACCCCACATCCCATCACCAAGGACCCCACATCCCATCACCAAGGACCCCCACATCCCATCACCAAGGACCCCATACATCCCATCATCAAGGACCCCCACATCCCATCACCCAGGACTCCACATCCCATCACCAAGGACCACACATCCCATCACCAAGGACCCCACATCCAATCACCAAGGACTCCCACATCCCATCACCAAGGACCCCACATCCCATCACCAAGGACCCCACATCCCATCATCAAGGACCCCCACATCCCATCACCAAGGACTCCCCACATCCCATCACCAAGGACCCCCACATCCCATCACCAAGGACCACACATCCCACCACCAAGGACCCCACATCCCATCACCAAGGACTCCCACATCCCATCACCAAGTACCCCCACATCCCATCACCAAGGACTCCACATCCCATCACCAAGGACCACACATCCCATCACCAAGGACCCCACATCCAATCACCAAGGACTCCCACATCCCATCACCAAGGACCCCACATCCCATCACCAAGGACCCCACATCCCATCACCAAGGACCCCCACATCCATCACCAAGGACTCCCCACATCCCATCACCAAGGACTCCCCACATCCCATCACCAAGGACCCCATATCCCATCTCCAAGTACTCCCCACATCCCATCACCAATACACTTCCCATCACCAAGGACTCCACACATCCCATCACCAAGTACTCCCCACATCCCATCACCAATACACTTCCCATCACCAAGGACTCCCCACATCCCATCATCAAGGACTCCCCACATCCCATCACCAAGGACTCCCCACATCCCATCACCAATACACATCCCATCACCAAGGACTCCCCACATCCCATCACCAATACACATCCCATCACCAATGACTCCCCACATCCCATCACCAAGGACTCCCCACATCCCATCACCAAGGACTCCCCACATCCCATCACCAAGGACCCCACACATCCCATCACCAATACACATTCCATCACCAAGGACTCCCCACATCCCATCACCAAGGACCCCACATCCCATCATCAAGGACCCCCACATCCCATCACCAAGTACCCCCACATCCCATCACCAAGGATCCCACACATCCCATCATCAAGGACCCCACATCCCATCACCAAGGACTCCACATCCCATCACCAAGGACCCCAAATCCCATCATCAAGGACCCCCACATCCCATCACCAAGGACTCCACATCTCATCACCAAGGACTCCCCACATCCCATCACCAATACACATCCCATCACCAAGGACTCCCCACATCCCATCACCAAGGACCCCACATCCCATCACCAAGGACTCCCCACATCCCATCACCAAGGACTCCACATCTCATCACCAAGGACTCCCCACATCCCATCACCAATACACATCCCATCACCAAGGACTCCCCACATCCCATCACCAATACACATCCCATCACCAAGGACTCCCCACATCCCAACACCAAGGTCTCACCACATCCCATCACCAAGGACCCCACACATCCCATCACCATTACACATTCCATCACCAAGGACTCCCCACATCCCATCACCAAGGACCCCACATCCCATCATCAAGGACCCCCACATCCCATCACCAAGGACCCCACATCCCATCACCAAGGACCCCACATCCCATCACCAAGGACCCCCACATCCCATCACCAAGGACTCCCCACATCCCATCACCACGGACCCCCACATCCCATCACCAAGGACCACACATCCCACCACCAAGGACCCCACATCCCATCACCAAGGACTCCCACATCCCATCACCAAGGACCCCACACATCCCATCACCAAGGACTCCCACATCCCATCACCAAACCCCACACATCCCATCACCAAGGACCCCACACATCCCATCATCAAGGACCCCACATCCCATCACCAAGGACTCCACATCCCATCACCAAGGACCCCCACATCCCATCACCAAGGACCCCCACATCCCATCACCAAGGACCCCACATCCCATCATCAAGGACTCCCCACATCCCATCATCAAGGACCCCACATCCCATCATCAAGGACCCCACATCCCATCATCAAGGACCCCCACATCCCATCACCAAGGACCCCACATCCCATCATCAAGGACTCCCCACATCCCATCACCAAGGACTCCCCACATCCCATCACCAAGGACCCCATATCCCATCACAAATACACATCCCATCACCAAGGACCCCACATCCCATCACCAAGGACTCCCCACATCCCATCACCAATACACTTCCCATCACCAAGGACTCCACACATCCCATCATCAAGGACTCCCCACATCCCATCACCAAGGACTCCCCACATCCCATCACCAATACACATCCCATCACGAAGGACTCCCCACATCCCATCACCAAGGACCCCACATCCCATCATCAAGGACACCACACATCCCATCACCAAGGACTCCCCACATCCCATCACCAATAAACATCCCATCACCAAGGACCCCACACATCCCATCACCAAGGACTCCCACATCCCATCACCAAGGACCCCCCACATTCCATCATCAAGGACCCCACATCCCATCACCAAGGACCCCACACATCCCATCACCAAGGACCCCACAATCCCATCATCAAGGACTCCCCACATCCCATCACCAAGGACTCCCCACATCCCATCACCAAGGACCCCATATCCCATCTCCAAGTACTGCCCACATCCCATCACCAATACACTTCCCATCACCAAGGACTCCCCACATCCCATCACCAAGTACTCCCCACATCCCATCACCAATACACATCCCATCGCCAAGGACTCCCCACATCCCATCACCAATACACATCCCATCACCAAGGACTCCCCACATCCCATCACCAAGGACTCCCCACATCCCATCACCAATACACATCCCATCACCAAGGACTCCCCACATCCCATCATCAAGGACTCCCCACATCCCATCACCAAGGACTCCCCACATCCCATCACCAATACACATCCCATCGCCAAGGACTCCCCACATCCCATCACCAATACACATCCCATCACCAAGGACTCCCCACATCCCATCACCAAGGACTCCCCACATCCCATCACCAATACACATCCCATCACCAAGGACTCCCCACATCCCATCACCAATACACATCCCATCACCAAGGACTCCCCACATCCCATCACCAAGGACTCCCCACATCCCATCACCAAGGACTCCCCACATCCCATCACCAATACACATTCCATCACCAAGGACTCCCCACATCCCATCACCAAGGACCCCACATCCCATCATCAAGGACCCCCACATCCCATCACCAAGTACCCCCCACATCCCATCACCAAGGATCACACACATCCCATCATCAAGGACCCCACATCCCATCACCAAGGACTCCACATCCCATCACCAAGGACCACACATCCGATCACCAAGGACCCCACATCCAATCACCAAGGACTCCCACATCCCATCACCAAGGACCCCACATCCCATCACCAAGGACCCCCACATCCCATCATCAAGGACCCCCACATCCCATCACCAAGGACTCCCCACATCCCATCACCAAGGACCCCATATCCCATCACCAATACACATCCCATCACCAAGGACCCCACATCCCATCACCAAGGACTCCCCACATCCCATCACCAAGGACCCCCACATCCAATCACCAAGGACTCCCACATCCCATCACCAAGGACCCCACATCCCATCACCAAGGACCCCACATCCCATCACCAAGGACCCCCACATCCCATCACCAAGGACTCCCCACATCCCATCACCAAGGACTCCCCACATCCCATCACCAAGGACCCCATATCCCATCTCCAAGTACTCCCCACATCCCACCACCAATACACTTCCCATCACCAAGGACTCCACACATCCCATCACCAAGTACTCCCCACATCCCATCACCAATACACTTCCCATCACCAAGGACTCCCCACATCCCATCATCAAGGACTCCCCACATCCCATCACCAAGGACTCCCCACATCCCATCATCAAGGACTCCCCACATCCCATCACCAAGTACTCCCCAGATCCCATCACCAATACACATCCCATCACCAAGGACTCCCCACATCCCATCACCAAGGACCCCACATCCCATCACCAAGGACTCCCCACATCCCATCACCAAGGACTCCACATCTCATCACCAAGGACTCCCCACATCCCATCACCAATACACATCCCATCACCAAGGACTCCCCACATCCCATCACCAAGGACCCCACATCCCATCATCAAGGACTCCCCACATCCCATCACCAAGGACTCCCCACATCCCATCACCAATACACATCCAGTCACCAAGGACTCCCCACATCCCATCACCAAGGACTCCACATCCCATCACCAAGGACCCCCACATCCCATCACCAAGGACCACACATCCCATCACCAAGGACCCCACATCCCATCACCAAGGACTCCCACATCCCATCACCAAGGACACCACACATCCCATCACCAAGGACTCCCCACATCCCATCACCAATAAACATCCCATCACCAAGGACCCCACACATCCCATCACCAAGGACTCCCACATCCCATCACCAAGGACCCCCCACATTCCATCATCAAGGACCCCACATCCCATCACCAAGGACCCCATATCCCATCTCCAAGTACTGCCCACATCCCATCACCAATACACATCCCATCACCAAGGACCCCACATCCCATCACCAAGGACCCCACATCCCATCATCAAGGACCCCCCACATCCCATCACCAAGGACTCCCCACATCCCATCACCAAGGACCCCCACATCCCATCACCAAGGACCACACATCCCACCACCAAGGACCCCACATCCCATCACCAAGGACTCCCACATCCCATCACCAAGTACCCCCACATCCCATCACCAAGGACTCCACATCCCATCACCAAGGACCACACATCCCATCACCAAGGACCCCACATCCAATCACCAAGGACTCCCACATCCCATCACCAAGGACCCCACATCCCATCACCAAGGACCCCCACATCCCATCACCAAGGACCCCCACATCCCATCACCAAGGACTCCCCACATCCCATCACCAAGGACTCCCCACATCCCATCACCAATGACCCCATATCCCATCTCCAAGTACTCCCCACATCCCATCACCAATACACTTCCCATCACCAAGGACTCCACACATCCCATCACCAAGTACTCCCCACATCCCATCACCAATACACTTCCCATCACCAAGGACTCCCCACATCCCATCATCAAGGACTCCCCACATCCCATCACCAAGGACTCCCCACATCCCATCACCAATACACATCCCATCACCAAGGACTCCCCACATCCCATCACCAATACACATCCCATCACCAATGACTCCCCACATCCCATCACCAAGGACTCCCCACATCCCATCACCAAGGACTCCCCACATCCCATCACCAAGGACCCCACACATCCCATCACCAATACACATTCCATCACCAAGGACTCCCCACATCCCATCACCAAGGACCCCACATCCCATCATCAAGGACCCCCACATCCCATCACCAAGTACCCCCACATCCCATCACCAAGGATCCCACACATCCCATCATCAAGGACCCCACATCCCATCACCAAGGACTCCACATCCCATCACCAAGGACTCCACATCCCATCACCAAGGACCCCCACATCCCATCACCAAGGACTCCCACATCCCATCACCAAACCCCACACATCCCATCACCAAGGACCCCACACATCCCATCATCAAGGACCCCACATCCCATCATCAAGGACTCCCCACATCCCATCATCAAGGACCCCCACATCCCATCATCAAGGACCCCACATCCCATCATCAAGGACCCCCACATCCCATCACCAAGGACCCCACATCCCATCATCAAGGACTCCCCACATCCCATCACCAAGGACTCCCCACATCCCATCACCAAGGACCCCATATCCCATCACCAATACACATCCCATCACCAAGGACCCCACATCCCATCACCAAGGACTCCCCACATCCCATCACCAATACACTTCCCATCACCAAGGACTCCACACATCCCATCATCAAGGACTCCCCACATCCCATCACCAAGGACTCCCCACATCCCATCACCAATACACATCCCATCACGAAGGACTCCCCACATCCCATCACCAAGGACCCCACATCCCATCATCAAGGACTCCCCACATCCCATCACCAAGGACTCCCCACATCCCATCACCAATACACATCCAGTCACCAAGGACTCCCCACATCCCATCACCAAGGACTCCACATCCCATCACCAAGGACCCCCACATCCCATCACCAAGGACCACACATCCCATCACCAAGGACCCCACATCCCATCACCAAGGACTCCCACATCCCATCACCAAGGACACCACACATCCCATCACCAAGGACTCCCCACATCCCATCACCAATAAACATCCCATCACCAAGGACCCCACACATCCCATCACCAAGGACTCCCACATCCCACATCCCATCACCAAGGACCCCCCACATTCCATCATCAAGGACCCCACATCCCATCATCAAGGACCCCACATCCCATCATCAAGGACTCCCCACATCCCATCACCAAGGACTCCCCACATCCCATCACCAAGGACCCCATATCCCATCTCCAAGTACTGCCCACATCCCATCACCAATACACATCCCATCACCAAGGACCCCACATCCCATCACCAAGGACCCCACATCCCATCATCAAGGACCCCCACATCCCATCACCAAGGACTCCCCACATCCCATCACCAAGGACCCCCACATCCCATCACCAAGGACCACACATCCCACCACCAAGGACCCCACATCCCATCACCAAGGACTCCCACATCCCATCACCAAGTACCCCCCACATCCCATCACCAAGGACTCCACATCCCATCACCAAGGACCACACATCCCATCACCAAGGACCCCACATCCAATCACCAAGGACTCCCACATCCCATCACCAAGGACCCCACATCCCATCACCAAGGACCCCACATCCCATCACCAAGGACCCCCACATCCCATCACCAAGGACTCCCCACATCCCATCACCAAGGACTCCCCACATCCCATCACCAAGGACCCCATATCCCATCTCCAAGTACTCCCCACATCCCATCACCAATACACTTCCCATCACCAAGGACTCCACACATCCCATCACCAAGTACTCCCCCACATCCCATCACCAATACACTTCCCATCACCAAGGACTCCCCACATCCCATCATCAAGGACTCCCCACATCCCATCACCAAGGACTCCCCACATCCCATCACCAATACACATCCCATCACCAAGGACTCCCCACATCCCATCACCAATACACATCCCATCACCAATGACTCCCCACATCCCATCACCAAGGACTCCCCACATCCCATCACCAAGGACTCCCCACATCCCATCACAAAGGACCCCACACATCCCATCACCAATACACATTCCATCACCAAGGACTCCCCACATCCCATCACCAAGGACCCCACATCCCATCATCAAGGACCCCCACATCCCATCACCAAGTACCCCCCACATCCCATCACCAAGGATCCCACACATCCCATCATCAAGGACCCCCACATCCCATCACCAAGGACTCCACATCCCATCACCAAGGACCCCAAATCCCATCATCAAGGACCCCCCACATCCCATCACCAAGGACTCCACATCTCATCACCAAGGACTCCCCACATCCCATCACCAATACACATCCCATCACCAAGGACTCCCCACATCCCATCACCAAGGACCCCACATCCCATCACCAAGGACTCCCCACATCCCATCACCAAGGACTCCACATCTCATCACCAAGGACTCCCCACATCCCATCACCAATACACATCCCATCACCAAGGACTCCCCACATCCCATCACCAATACACATCCCATCACCAAGGACTCCCCACATCCCAACACCAAGGTCTCACCACATCCCATCACCAAGGACCCCACACATTCCATCACCATTACACATTCCATCACCAAGGACTCCCCACATCCCATCACCAAGGACCCCACATCCCATCATCAAGGACCCCCACATCCCATCACCAAGGACCCCACATCCCATCACCAAGGACCCCACATCCCATCACCAAGGACCCCCACATCCCATCACCAAGGACTCCCCACATCCCATCACCACGGACCCCCCACATCCCATCACCAAGGACCACACATCCCACCACCAAGGACCCCACATCCCATCACCAAGGACTCCCACATCCCATCACCAAGGACCCCACACATCCCATCACCAAGGACTCCCACATCCCATCACCAAACCCCACACATCCCATCACCAAGGACCCCACACATCCCATCATCAAGGACCCCACATCCCATCACCAAGGACTCCACATCCCATCACCAAGGACCCCCACATCCCATCACCAAGGACCCCCACATCCCATCACCAAGGACCCCCACATCCCATCATCAAGGACTCCCCACATCCCATCATCAAGGACCCCACATCCCATCATCAAGGACCCCACATCCCATCATCAAGGACCCCCACATCCCATCACCAAGGACCCCACATCCCATCATCAAGGACTCCCACATCCCATCACCAAACCCCACACATCCCATCACCAAGGACCCCACACATCCCATCATCAAGGACCCCACATCCCATCACCAAGGACTCCACATCCCATCACCAAGGACCCCCACATCCCATCACCAAGGACCCCCACATCCCATCACCAAGGACCCCACATCTCATCACCAAGGACCCCACACATCCCATCACCAAGGACCCCACATCCCATCACCAAGGACTCTCCACATCCCATCACCAAGGACTCCCCACATCCCATCACCAATACACATCCCATCACCAAGGACTCCCCACATCCCATCACCAAGGACTCCCAACATCCCATCACCAAGGACTCCCCACATCCCATCACCAATACACATCCCATCACCAAGGACTCCCCACATCCCATCACCAATACACATCCCATCACCAAGGACTCCACATCCCCATCACCAAGGACCCCCACATCCCATCACCAAGGACCACACATCCCATCACCAAGGACCCCACATCCCATCACCAAGGACTCCCACATCCCATCACCAAGGACACCACACATCCCATCACCAAGGACTCCCCACATCCCATCACCAATAAACATCCCATCACCAAGGACTCCCCACATCCCATCACCAAGGACTCCCCACATCCCATCACCAAGGACCCCACACATCCCATCACCAATACACATTCCATCACCAAGGACTCCCCACATCCCATCACCAAGGACCCCACATCCCATCATCAAGGACCCCCACATCCCATCACCAAGTACCCCCACATCCCATCACCAAGGATCCCACACATCCCATCATCAAGGACCCCACATCCCATCACCAAGGACTCCACATCCCATCACCAAGGACCCCAAATCCCATCATCAAGGACCCCCCACATCCCATCACCAAGGACTCCACATCTCATCACCAAGGACTCCCCACATCCCATCACCAATACACATCCCATCACCAAGGACTCCCCACATCCCATCACCAAGGACCCCACATCCCATCACCAAGGACTCCCCACATCCCATCACCAAGGACTCCACATCTCATCACCAAGGACTCCCCACATCCCATCACCAATACACATCCCATCACCAAGGACTCCCCACATCCCATCACCAATACACATCCCATCACCAAGGACTCCCCACATCCCAACACCAAGGTCTCACCACATCCCATCACCAAGGACCCCACACATCCCATCACCATTACACATTCCATCACCAAGGACTCCCCACATCCCATCACCAAGGACCCCACATCCCATCATCAAGGACCCCCACATCCCATCACCAAGGACCCCCACATCCCATCACCAAGGACCCCACATCCCATCACCAAGGACCCCCACATCCCATCACCAAGGACTCCCCACATCCCATCACCACGGACCCCCACATCCCATCACCAAGGACCACACATCCCACCACCAAGGACCCCACATCCCATCACCAAGGACTCCCACATCCCATCACCAAGGACCCCACACATCCCATCACCAAGGACTTCCCACATCCCATCACCAAACCCCACACATCCCATCACCAAGGACCCCCACACATCCCATCATCAAGGACCCCACATCCCATCACCAAGGACTCCACATCCCATCAGCAAGGACCCCCACATCCCATCACCAAGGACCCCCACATCCCATCACCAAGGACCCCACATCCCATCATCAAGGACTCCCCACATCCCATCATCAAGGACCCCACATCCCATCATCAAGGACCCCACATCCCATCATCAAGGACCCCCACATCCCATCACCAAGGACCCCACATCCCATCATCAAGGACTCCCACATCCCATCACCAAACCCCACACATCCCATCACCAAGGACCCCACACATCCCATCATCAAGGACCCCCACATCCCATCACCAAGGACTCCACATCCCATCACCAAGGACCCCCACATCCCATCACCAAGGACCCCCACATCCCATCACCAAGGACCCCACATCTCATCACCAAGGACCCCACACATCCCATCACCAAGGACCCCCACATCCCATCACCAAGGACTCTCCACATCCCATCACCAAGGACTCCCCACATCCCATCACCAATACACATCCCATCACCAAGGACTCCCCACATCCCATCACCAAGGACTCCCAACATCCCATCACCAAGGACTCCCCACATCCCATCACCAATACACATCCCATCACCAAGGACTCCCCACATCCCATCACCAATACACATCCCATCACCAAGGACTCCACATCCCATCACCAAGGACCCCCACATCCCATCACCAAGGACCACACATCCCATCACCAAGGACCCCACATCCCATCACCAAGGACTTCCCACATCCCATCACCAAGGACCCCCACATCCCATCACCAAGGACCACACATCCCATCACCAAGGACCCCACATCCCATCACCAAGGACTCCCACATCCCATCACCAAGGACACCACACATCCCATCACCAAGGACTCCCCACATCCCATCACCAATAAACATCCCATCACCAAGGACCCCACACATCCCATCACCAAGGACTCCCACATCCCATCACCAAGGACCCCCCACATTCCATCATCAAGGACCCCACATCCCATCACCAAGGACCCCACACATCCCATCACCAAGGACCCCATATCCCATCTCCAAGTACTGCCCACATCCCATCACCAATACACTTCCCATCACCAAGGACTCCCCACATCCCATCACCAAGTACTCCCCCACATCCCATCACCAAGTACTCCCCACATCCCATCACCAATACACTTCCCATCACCAAGGACTCCCCACATCCCATCATCAAGGACTCCCCACATCCCATCACCAAGGACTCCCCACATCCATCACCAATACACATCCCATCGCCAAGGACTCCCCACATCCCATCACCAATACACATCCCATCACCAAGGACTCCCCACATCCCATCACCAAGGACTCCCCACATCCCATCACCAATACACATCCCATCACCAAGGACTCCCCACATCCCATCACCAATACACATCCCATCACCAAGGACTCCCCACATCCCATCACCAAGGACTCCCCACATCCCATCACCAATACACATTCCATCACCAAGGACTCCCCACATCCCATCACCAAGGACCCCACATCCCATCATCAAGGACCCCCACATCCCATCACCAAGTACCCCCACATCCCATCACCAAGGATCCCACACATCCCATCATCAAGGACCCCACATCCCATCACCAAGGACTCCACATCCCATCACCAAGGACCACACATCCCATCACCAAGGACCCCACATCCAATCACCAAGGACTCCCACATCCCATCACCAAGGACCCCACATCCCATCATCAAGGACCCCCACATCCCATCACCAAGGACTCCCCACATCCCATCACCAAGGACCCCATATCCCATCACCAATACACATCCCATCACCAAGGACCCCACATCCCATCACCAAGGACTCCCCACATCCCATCACCAAGGACCCCCACATCCAATCACCAAGGACTCCCACATCCCATCACCAATACACATCCCATCACCAAGGACTCCCCACATCCCATCACCAATACACATCCCATCACCAAGGACTCCCCACATCCCAACACCAAGGTCTCCCCACATCCCATCACCAAGGACCCCACACATCCCATCACCATTACACATTCCATCACCAAGGACTCCCCACATCCCATCACCAAGGACCCCACATCCCATCATCAAGGACCCCCACATCCCATCAACAAGGACCCCACATCCCATCACCAAGGACCCCCACATCCCATCACCAAGGACCCCCACATCCCATCACCAAGGACCCCATACATCCCATCATCAAGGACCCCACATCCCATCACCCAGGACTCCACATCCCATCACCAAGGACCACACATCCCATCACCAAGGACCCCACATCCAATCACCAAGGACTCCCACATCCCATCACCAAGGACCCCACATCCCATCACCAAGGACCCCACATCCAATCACCAAGGACTCCCACATCCCATCACCAAGGACTCTCCACATCCCATCACCAAGGACTCCCCACATCCCATCACCAATACACATCCCATCACCAAGGACTCCCCACATCCCATCACCAAGGACACCCAACATCCCATCACCAAGGACTCCCCACATCCCATCACCAATACACATCCCATCACCAATGACTCCCCACATCCCATCACCAAGGACTCCACATCCCATCACCAAGGACTCCACATCCCATCACCAAGGACCCCCACATCCCATCACCAAGGACCACACATCCCATAACCAAGGACCCCACATCCCATAACCAAGGACCCCACATCCCATCACCAAGGACACCACACATCCCATCACCAATGACTCCCACATCCCATCACCAAGGACCCCACACATCCCATCACCAAGGACTCCCACATCCCATCACCAAGGACTCCACACATCCCATCACCAAGGACCCCACATCCCATCACCAAGGACCCCACACATCCCATCACCAAGGACTCCCACTTCCCATCACCAAGGACCCCCCACATTCCATCATCAAGGACCCCACATCCCATCACCAAGGACTCCCCACATCCCATCACCAAGGACTCCCCACATCCCATCACCAATACACATCCCATCACCAAGGACTCCCCACATCCCATCACCAATACACATCCCATCACCAAGGACCCCCACATCCCATCACCAAGGACCCCACATCCCATCACCAAGGACCCCCACATCCCATCACCAAGGACCCCCACATCCCATCACCAAGGACCCCACATCCCATCATCAAGGACTCCCCACATCCCATCATCAAGGACCCCACATCCCATCATCAAGGACTCCACATCTCATCATCAAGGACTCCCCACATCCCATCACCAAGGACCCCCACATCCCATCACCATGGACCCCACACATCCCATCATCAAGGACCCCACATCCCATCACCAATACACATCCCATCACCAAGGACCCCCACATCCCATCATCAAGGACCCCACACATCCCATCATCAAGGACCCCACATCCCATCACCAAGGACTCCACATCCCATCACCAAGGACCCCCACATCCCATCACCAAGGACCACACATCCCATCAACCAAGGACCCCACATCCCATCACCAAGGACCCCCACATCCCATCACCAAGGACCCCACACATCCCATCATCAAGGACCCCACATCCCATCACCAAGGACTCCACATCCCATCACCAAGGACCCCCACATCCCATCACCAAGGACCACACATCCCATCAACCAAGGACCCCACATCCCATCACCAAGGACTTCCCACATCCCATCACCAAGGACCCCACACATCCCATCACCAAGGACTCCCCACATCCCATCACCAAGGACCCCCACATCCCATCACCAAGGACTCCCCACATCCCATCACCAAGGACTCCACATCTCATCACCAAGGACTCCCCACATCCCATCACCAATACACATCCCATCACCAAGGACTCCCCACATCCCATCACCAAGGACTCCCCACATCCCATCACCAAGGACCCCACACATCCCATCACCAATACACATCCCATCTCCAAGGACCCCCACATCCCATCATCAAGGACCCCCACATCCCATCACCAAGTACCCCCACATCCCATCACCAAGGATCCCACACATCCCATCATCAAGGACTCCCCACATCCCATCACCAAGGACTCCACATCTCATCACCAATACACATCCCATCACCAAGGACTCCCCACATCCCATCACCAAGGACTCCCCACATCCCATCACCAAGGACCCCACACATCCCATCACCAATACACATTCCATCACCAAGGACTCCCCACATCCCATCACCAAGGATCCCACACATCCCATCATCAAGGACCCCACATCCCATCACCAAGGACTCCCCCACATCCCATCACAAATACACATCCCATCACCAAGGACTCCCCACATCCCATCACCAATACACATCCCATCACCAAGGACTCCCCACATCCCAACACCAAGGACCCCACACATCCCATCACCATTACACATCCCATCATCAAGGACCCCCACATCCCATCACCAAGGACCCCACATCCCATCACCAAGGACCCCACATCCCATCATCAAGGACTCCCCACATCCCATCACCAAGGACCCCACATCCCATCATCAAGGACTCCCCACATCCCATCACCAAGGACTCCCCACATCCCATCACCAAGGACCCCATATCCCATCACCAATACATATCCCATCACCAAGGACCCCACATCCCATCACCAAGGACTCCCCACATCCCATCTCCAAGTACTCCCCACATCCCATCACCAAGGACCCCATATCCCATCTCCAAGTACTCCCCACATCCCATCACCAATACACTTCCCATCACCAAGGACTCCCCCACATCCCATCACCAAGTACTCCCCACATCCCATCACCAATACACTTCCCATCACCAAGGACTCCCCACATCCCATCATCAAGGACTCCCCACATCCCATCACCAAGGACTCCCCACATCCCATCACCAATACACATCCCATCACCAAGGACTCCCCACATCCCAACACCAAGGACCCCACACATCCCATCACCATTACACATCCCATCATCAAGGACTCCCCACATCCCATCACCAAGGACCCCACATCCCATCACCAAGGACTCCCCACATCCCATCACCAAGGACTCCACATCTCATCACCAAGGACTCCCCACATCCCATCACCAAGGACTCCCCACATCCCATCACCAAGGACCCCACATCCCATAACCAAGGACCCCACATCCCATCACCAAGGACACCACACATCCCATCACCAAGGACTCCCACATCCCATCACCAAGGACCCCACACATCCCATCACCAAGGACTCCCACATCCCATCACCAAGGACTCCACACATCCCATCACCAAGGACCCCACACATCCCATCACCAAGGACTCCCACTTCCCATCACCAAGGACCCCCCACATTCCATCATCAAGGACCCCACATCCCATCACCAAGGACTCCCCACATCCCATCACCAAGGACTCCCCACATCCCATCACCAATACACATCCCATCACCAAGGACTCCCCACATCCCATCACCAATACACATCCCATCACCAAGGACCCCCACATCCCATCACCAAGGACCCCACATCCCATCACCAAGGACCCCCACATCCCATCACCAAGGACCCCCACATCCCATCACCAAGGACCCCACATCCCATCATCAAGGACTCCCCACATCCCATCATCAAGGACCCCACATCCCATCATCAAGGACTCCACATCTCATCATCAAGGACTCCCCACATCCCATCATCAAGGACTCCCCACATCCCATCACCAAGGACCCCCCACATCCCATCACCATGGACCCCACACATCCCATCATCAAGGACCCCACATCCCATCACCAATACACATCCCATCACCAAGGACCCCCACATCCCATCATCAAGGACCCCACACATCCCATCATCAAGGACCCCACATCCCATCACCAAGGACTCCACATCCCATCACCAAGGACCCCCACATCCCATCACCAAGGACCACACATCCCATCAACCAAGGACCCCACATCCCATCACCAAGGACCCCCACATCCCATCACCAAGGACCCCACACATCCCATCATCAAGGACCCCACATCCCATCACCAAGGACTCCACATCCCATCACCAAGGACCCCCACATCCCATCACCAAGGACCACACATCCCATCAACAAAGGACCCCACATCCCATCACCAAGGACTCCCACATCCCATCATCAAGGACCCCACACATCCCATCACCAAGGACTCCCCACATCCCATCACCAAGGACCCCACATCCCATCACCAAGGACTCCCCACATCCCATCACCAAGGACTCCACATCTCATCACCAAGGACTCCCCACATCCCATCACCAATACACATCCCATCACCAAGGACTCCCCACATCCCATCACCAAGGACTCCCCACATCCCATCACCAAGGACCCCACACATCCCATCACCAATACACATCCCATCTCCAAGGACCCCACATCCCATCATCAAGGACCCCCACATCCCATCACCAAGTACCCCCACATCCCATCACCAAGGATCCCACACATCCCATCATCAAGGACTCCCCACATCCCATCACCAAGGACTCCACATCTCATCACCAATACACATCCCATCACCAAGGACTCCCCACATCCCATCACCAAGGACTCCCCACATCCCATCACCAAGGACCCCACACATCCCATCACCAATACACATTCCATCACCAAGGACTCCCCACATCCCATCACCAAGGATCCCACACATCCCATCATCAAGGACCCCACATCCCATCACCAAGGACTCCCCACATCCCATCACAAATACACATCCCATCACCAAGGACTCCCCACATCCCATCACCAATACACATCCCATCACCAAGGACTCCCCACATCCCAACACCAAGGACCCCCACACATCCCATCACCATTACACATCCCATCATCAAGGACCCCCACATCCCATCACCAAGGACCCCACATCCCATCACCAAGGACCCCACATCCCATCATCAAGGACTCCCCACATCCCATCACCAAGGACCCCACATCCCATCATCAAGGACTCCCCACATCCCATCACCAAGGACTCCCCACATCCCATCACCAAGGACCCCATATCCCATCACCAATACATATCCCATCACCAAGGACCCCACATCCCATCACCAAGGACTCCCCACATCCCATCTCCAAGTACTCCCCACATCCCATCACCAAGGACCCCATATCCCATCTCCAAGTACTCCCCACATCCCATCACCAATACACTTCCCATCACCAAGGACTCCCCACATCCCATCACCAAGTACTCCCCACATCCCATCACCAATACACTTCCCATCACCAAGGACTCCCCACATCCCATCATCAAGGACTCCCCACATCCCATCACCAAGGACTCCCCACATCCCATCACCAATACACATCCCATCACCAAGGACTCCCCACATCCCAACACCAAGGACCCCACACATCCCATCACCATTACACATCCCATCATCAAGGACTCCCCACATCCCATCACCAAGGACCCCACATCCCATCACCAAGGACTCCCCACATCCCATCACCAAGGACTCCACATCTCATCACCAAGGACTCCCCACATCCCATCACCAAGGACTCCCCACATCCCATCACCAAGGACCCCACATCCCATCACCAAGGACCCCATATCCCATCACCAATACATATCCCATCACCAAGGACCCCACATCCCATCACCAAGGACTCCCCACATCCCATCTCCAAGTACTCCCCACATCCCATCACCAAGGACCCCATATCCCATCTCCAAGTACTCCCCACATCCCATCACCAATACACTTCCCATCACCAAGGACTCCCCACATCCCATCATCAAGGACTCCCCACATCCCATCACCAAGGACTCCCCACATCCCATCACCAATACACATCCCATCACCAAGGACTCCCCACATCCCAACACCAAGGACCCCACACATCCCATCACCATTACACATCCCATCATCAAGGACTCCCCACATCCCATCACCAAGGACCCCACATCCCATCACCAAGGACTCCCCACATCCCATCACCAAGGACTCCACATCTCATCACCAAGGACTCCCCACATCCCATCACCAAGGACTCCCCACATCCCATCACCAAGGACCCCACATCCCATCACCAAGGACCCCACATCCCATCACCAAGGACCCCCACATCCCATCACCAAGGACCCCATACATCCCATCATCAAGGACCCCATACATCCCATCATCAAGGACCCCACATCCCATCACCAAGGACTCCACATCCCATCACCAAGGACCACACATCCCATCACCAAGGACCCCACATCCAATCACCAAGGACTCCCACATCCCATCACCAAGGACCCCACATCCCATCACCAAGGACCCCACATCCCATCATCAAGGACCCCCACATCCCATCACCAAGGACTCCCCCACATCCCATCACCAAGGACCCCCACATCCCATCACCAAGGACCACACATCCCATCACCAAGGACCCCACATCCCATCACCAAGGACTCCCACATCTCATCACCAAGGACCCCACATATCCCATCACCAAGGACTCCCACATCCCATCACCAAGGACCCCACACATCCCATCACCAAGGACTCCCACATCCCATCACCAAACCCCACACATCCCATCACCAAGGACCCCACATCCCATCACCAAGGACCCCACACATCCCATCACCAAGGACTCCCACATCCCATCACCAAGGACCCCACACATCCCATCACCAAGGACCCCCCACATCCCATCATCAAGGACCCCACATCCCATCACCAAGGACTCCACACATCCCATCACCAAGGACTCCCCACATCCCATCACCAAGGACTCCCCACATCCCATCACCAACACACATCCCATCACCAAGGACTCCCCACATCCCATCACCAAGGACTCCCCACATCCCATCACCAAGGACCCCACACATCCCATCACCAATACACATTCCATCACCAAGGACCCCCACATCCCATCACCAAGGACTCCCACATCCCATCATCAAGGACCCCCACATCCCATCACCAAGGACTCCCAAATCCCATCACCAAGGACCCCACATCCCATCACCAAGGACCCCACATCCACCCCAGCCACGAACTGTTCACTCCCTTACCATCGGGCATGAGGTCTGATACCGACAGGCTCAGAGACAGTTTCTACCTACAAGCCATCAGACTGTATCAGAGCATGAGGTCTCACACCGACAGGCTCAGAGACAGTTTCTATCTACAAGCCATCAGACTGTATCAGAGCATGAGGTGTGATACCGACAGGCTCAGAGACAGTTTCTATCTACAAGCCATCAGACTGTATCAGAGCATGAGGTCTGATACCGACAGGCTCAGAGACAGTTTCTATCTACAATCCATCAGACTGTATCAGAGCATGAGGTCTGATACCGACAGGCTCAGAGACAGTTTCTATCTACAAGCCATCAGACTGTATCAGAGCATGAGGTCTGATACTGACAGGCTCAGAGACAGTTTCTATCTACAAGCCATCAGACACTATCAGAGCATGAGGTCTGATACCGACAGGCTCAGAGACAGTTTCTATCTACAAGCCATCAGACTGTATCAGAGCATGAGGTGTGATACCAACAGGCTCAGAGACAGTTTCTATCTACAAGCCATCAGACTGTATCAGAGCATGAGGTCTGATACCGACAGACTCAGACAGTTTCTATCTACAAGCCATCAGACTGTATCAGAGCATGAGGTCTGATACCGACAGACTCAGACAGTTTCTCTCTACAAGCCATCAGACTGTATCAGAGCATGAGGTCTGATACCGACAGGCTCAGAGACAGTTTCTATCTACAAGCCATTAGACTGTATCAGAGCATGAGGTCTGATACCGACAGGCTCAGAGACAGTTTCTATCTACAAGCCATCAGACTGTATCAGAGCATGAGGTCTGATACCGACAGGCTCAGAGACAGTTTCTACCTACAAGCCATCAGACTGTATCAGAGCATGAGGTCTGATACCAACAGGCTCAGAGACAGTTTCTATCTACAAGCCATCAAACTGTATCAGAGCATGAGGTGTGATACCAACAGGCTCAGAGACAGTTTCTATCTACAAGCCATCAGACACTATCAGAGCATGAGGTCTGATACCGACAGGCTCAGAGACAGTTTCTATCTACAAGCCATCAGATTGTATCAGAGCATGAGGTCTCACACCGACAGGCTCAGAGACAGTTTCTATCTACATGCCATCAGACTGCTGAACACTTGTACTGGACTGACAACCTGCTCTGATTCTGCTCAATGTATACACTTGCCCCCCCCCCATCTCCCTTCCCCAAAACACATATAAATACTGGACTATAAATGCTGCCTTCCTGTATTGATGCAAAAATGTTTATTATATTCTATTACCATTTACTTTATGTTCCAATTCTTATATTGTATTATTTCTTATTGTGGTTGTATTGTTGAGAAGGAGCCTGCCAGTCATTATTTAGTTGGACAGTGTATACCATGTGTATCTAGTACATACGACCATAGTGGAAGTCTCTGCGAATTTGGATTTCGTTGTTTATTTTGGTACTCAGGTAGTCACCTTGTTGTGTTTGTCATATTGCAGTCATGATGTGTTGTTGTCTTCCAGGGTGGACACGTTCTGACGCCACTTCCTGCTGCTACTCCTCTGAAACCTGGATCAGCTGTAAGGCCCTAAAGGATTATTTTGCGTTAAGATTTACAACTCCTTTCATGTGTTGATTGTGATCTGTAATAAGGAGATGTTTCTTCCACGGTAGGCTGTGTTGTTATTGAAAAGCGTGTAGTATTTAATGAAAATCTCCACTGGGGTAATGATGAACACCCCCATCTTTTGATCTAATCTCTGGATCTCTCTGATGTTCCAGACCTTTCCTTTCTTCGGAGTGGATCCCACCATACTGAATGAGCATGGAGAGGAACTGGAGGGAGAGGCAGAGGGCTATCTGGTCAGTAATATAACACTATACTATCTGGTCAGTATTATAACACTATACTATCTGGTCAGTAACACTATACTATCTGGTCAGTAATATAACACTATACTATCTGGTCAGTAACACTATACTATCTGGTCAGTATTATAACACTATACTATCTGGTCAGTAACACTATACTATCTGGTCAGTATTATAACACTATACTATCTGGTCAGTATTATAACACTATACTATCTGGTCAGTAACACTATACTATCTGGTCAGTATTATAACACTATACTATCTGGTCAGTAACACTATACTATCTGGTCAGTATCACTATACTATTTGGTCAGTAATATAACACTATACTATCTGGTCAGTAACACTATACTATCTGGTCAGTAATATAACACTATACTATCTGGTCATTAACACTATACTATCTGGTCAGTAACACTATACTATCTGGTCAGTAACACTATACTATCTGGTCAGTAACACTATACTATCTGGTCAGTAACACTATACTATCTGGTCAGTAACACTATACTATCTGGTCAGTAACACTATACTATCTGGTCAGTATTATAACACTATACTATCTGGTCAGTAACACTATACTATCTGGTCAGTATCACTATACTATCTGGTAAGTAATATAACACTATACTATCTGGTCAGTAACACTATACTATCTGGTCAGTAATATAACACTATACTATCTTGTCATTAACACTATACTATCTGGTCAGTAACACTATACTATCTGGTCAGTAACACTATACTATCTGGTCAGTAACACTATACAATCTGGTCAGTAACACTATACTATCTGGTCAGTAACACTATACTATCTGGTCAGTAACACTATACTATCTGGTCGGTATTATAACACTATACTATCTGGTCAGTAACACTATACTATCTGGTCAGTATTATAACACTATACTATCTGGTCAGTAACACTATACTATCTGGTCAGTAACACTATAATATCTGGTCAGTAACACTATACTATCTGGTCAGTATTATAACACTATACTAGCTGGTCAGTAACACTATACTATCTGGTCAGTAACACTATACTATCTGGTCAGTAACACTATACAATCTGGTCAGTAACACTATACTATCTGGTCAGTAACACTATACTATCTGATCAGCAACACTATACTATCTGGTCAGTATTATAACACTATACTATCTGGTCAGTAACACTATACTATCTGGTCAGTATCACTATACTATTTGGTCAGTAATATAACACTATACTATCTGGTCAGTAACACTATACTATCTGGTCAGTAATATAACACTATACTATCTGGTCATTAACACTATACTATCTGGTCAGTAACACTATACTATCTGGTCAGTAACACTATACTATCTGGTCAGTAACACTATACAATCTGGTCAGTAACACTATACTATCTGGTCAGTAACACTATACTATCTGGTCAGTAACACTATACTATCTGGTCAGTAACACTATACTATCTGGTCAGTATTATAACACTATACTATCTGGTCAGTAACACTATACTATCTGGTCAGTATCACTATACTATCTGGTCAGTAATATAACACTATACTATCTGGTCAGTAACACTATACTATCTGGTCAGTAATATAACACTATACTATCTGGTCATTAACACTATACTATCTGGTCAGTAACACTATACTATCTGGTCAGTAACACTATACTATCTGGTCAGTAACACTATACAATCTGGTCAGTAACACTATACTATCTGGTCAGTAACACTATACTATCTGGTCAGTAACACTATACTATCTGGTCAGTATTATAACACTATACTATCTGGTCAGTATTATAACACTATACTAGCTGGTCAGTAACACTATACTATCTGGTCAGTAACACTATACTATCTGGTCAGTAACACTATACTATCTGGTCAGTAACACTATACTATCTGGTCAGTATTATAACACTATACTATCTGGTCAGTATTATAACACTATACTATCTGGTCAGTAACACTATACTATCTGGTCAGTATTATAACACTATACTATCTGGTCAGTAACACTATACTATCTGGTCAGTAACACTATAATATCTGGTCAGTAACACTATACTATCTGGTCAGTATTATAACACTATACTAGCTGGTCAGTAACACTATACTATCTGGTCAGTAACACTATACTATCTGGTCAGTAACACTATACAATCTGGTCAGTAACACTATACTATCTGGTCAGTAACACTATACTATCTGATCAGCAACACTATACTATCTGGTCAGTATTATAACACTATACTATCTGGTCAGTATTATAACACTATACTATCTGGTCAGTAACACTATAATATCTGGTCAGTAACACTATACTATCTGGTCAGTAACACTATACTATCTGGTCAGTAACACTATACTATCTGGTCAGTAACACTATACTATCTGGTCAGTATTATAACACTATACTATCTGGTCAGTATTATAACACTATACTATCTGGTCAGTAACACTATACTATCTGGTCAGTAACACTATACTATCTGGTCAGTAATATAACACTATACTATCTGGTCAGTATTATAACACTACACTATCTGGTCAGTAACACTATACTATCTGGTCAGTAATATACCACTATACTATCTGGTCAGTAACACTACACTATCTGGTAAGTAACACTATACTATCTGGTCAGTAATATAACACTATACTATCTGGTCAGTAATATAACACTATACTATCTGGTCAGTAATATAACACTATACTATCTGGTCAGTAACACTATACTATCTGGTCAGTAACACTATACTATCTGGTCAGTAACACTATACTATCTGGTCAGTAACACTATACAATCTGGTCAGTAACACTATACTATCTGGTCAGTAACACTATACTATCTGGTCAGTAACACTATACTATCTGGTCAGTATTATAACACTATACTATCTGGTCAGTATTATAACACTATACTAGCTGGTCAGTAACACTATACTATCTGGTCAGTAACACTATACTATCTGGTCAGTAACACTATACTATCTGGTCAGTATTATAACACTATACTATCTGGTCAGTATTATAACACTATACTATCTGGTCAGTATTATAACACTATACTAGCTGGTCAGTAACACTATACTATCTGGTCAGTAACACTATAATATCTGGTCAGTAACACTATACTATCTGGTCAGTAACACTATACTATCTGGTCAGTAACACTATACTATCTGGTCAGTAACACTATACTATCTGGTCAGTATTATAACACTATACTATCTGGTCAGTATTATAACACTATACTATCTGGTCAGTAACACTATACTATCTGGTCAGTAACACTATACTATCTGGTCAGTATTATAACACTATACTATCTGGTCAGTAACACTATACTATCTGGTCAGTAACACTATAATATCTGGTCAGTAACACTATACTATCTGGTCAGTAATATAACACTATACTATCTGGTCAGTAATATAACACTATACTATCTGGTCAGTATTATAACACTACACTATCTGGTCAGTAACACTATACTATCTGGTCAGTAATATACCACTATACTATCTGGTCAGTAACACTACACTATCTGGTAAGTAACACTATACTATCTGGTCAGTAATATAACACTATACTATCTGGTCAGTAATATAACACTATACTATCTGGTCAGTAATATAACACTATACTATCTGGTCAGTAATATAACACTATACTATCTGGTCAGTAATATAACACTATACTATCTGGTCAGTAACACTATACTATCTGGTCAGTAATATAACACTATACTATCTGGTCAGTAATATAACACTATACTATCTGGTCAGTAACACTATACTATCTGGTCAGTAACACTATACTATCTGGTCAGTATTATAACACTATACTATCTGGTCAGTATTATAACACTATACAATCTGGTCAGTAATATAACACTATACTATCTGGTCAGTAACACTATACTATCTGGTCAGTAATATAACACTACACTATCTGGTCAGTAACACTATACTATCTGGTCAGTATTATAACACTATACTATCTGGTCAGTATTATAACACTATACTATCTGTTCAGTAATATAACACTATACTATCTGGTCAGTATTATAACACTATACTATCTGGTCAGTAACACTATACTATCTGGTCAGTAACACTATACTATCTGGTCAGTAACACTATACTATCTGGTCAGTATGATAACACTATACTATCTGGTCAGTAACACTATACTATCTGGTCAGTAACACTATACTATCTGGTCAGTAACACTATACTATCTGGTCAGTAACACTATACTATCTGGTCAGTAACACTATACTATCTGGTCAGTATTATAACACTATACTATCTGGTCAGTAACACTATACTATCTGGTCAATAATATAACACTATACTATCTGGTCAGTAACACTATACTATCTGGTCAGTAACACTATACTATCTGGTCAGTAATATAACACTATACTATCTGGTCAGTATTATAACACTATACTATCTGGCCAGTATTATAACACTATACTATCTGGTCAGTAACACTATACTATCTGGTCAGTAACACTATACTATCTGGTCAGTATTATAACACTATACTATCTGGTCAGTATTATAACACTATACTATCTGGTCAGTAACACTATACTATCTGGTCAGTATTATAACACTATACTATCTGGTCAGTAACACTATACTATCTGGTCAGTAACACTATAATATCTGGTCAGTAACACTATACTATCTGGTCAGTATTATAACACTATACTAGCTGGTCAGTAACACTATACTATCTGGTCAGTAACACTATACTATCTGGTCAGTAACACTATACAATCTGGTCAGTAACACTATACTATCTGGTCAGTAACACTATACTATCTGATCAGCAACACTATACTATCTGGTCAGTATTATAACACTATACTATCTGGTCAGTAACACTATACTATCTGGTCAGTATCACTATACTATTTGGTCAGTAATATAACACTATACTATCTGGTCAGTAACACTATACTATCTGGTCAGTAATATAACACTATACTATCTGGTCATTAACACTATACTATCTGGTCAGTAACACTATACTATCTGGTCAGTAACACTATACTATCTGGTCAGTAACACTATACAATCTGGTCAGTAACACTATACTATCTGGTCAGTAACACTATACTATCTGGTCAGTAACACTATACTATCTGGTCAGTAACACTATACTATCTGGTCAGTATTATAACACTATACTATCTGGTCAGTAACACTATACTATCTGGTCAGTATCACTATACTATCTGGTCAGTAATATAACACTATACTATCTGGTCAGTAACACTATACTATCTGGTCAGTAATATAACACTATACTATCTGGTCATTAACACTATACTATCTGGTCAGTAACACTATACTATCTGGTCAGTAACACTATACTATCTGGTCAGTAACACTATACAATCTGGTCAGTAACACTATACTATCTGGTCAGTAACACTATACTATCTGGTCAGTAACACTATACTATCTGGTCAGTATTATAACACTATACTATCTGGTCAGTATTATAACACTATACTAGCTGGTCAGTAACACTATACTATCTGGTCAGTAACACTATACTATCTGGTCAGTAACACTATACTATCTGGTCAGTAACACTATACTATCTGGTCAGTATTATAACACTATACTATCTGGTCAGTATTATAACACTATACTATCTGGTCAGTAACACTATACTATCTGGTCAGTATTATAACACTATACTATCTGGTCAGTAACACTATACTATCTGGTCAGTAACACTATAATATCTGGTCAGTAACACTATACTATCTGGTCAGTATTATAACACTATACTAGCTGGTCAGTAACACTATACTATCTGGTCAGTAACACTATACTATCTGGTCAGTAACACTATACAATCTGGTCAGTAACACTATACTATCTGGTCAGTAACACTATACTATCTGATCAGCAAACACTATACTATCTGGTCAGTATTATAACACTATACTATCTGGTCAGTATTATAACACTATACTATCTGGTCGAACACTATAAATCTGGTCAGTAACACTATACTATCTGGTCAGTAACACTATACTATCTGGTCAGTAACACTATACTATCTGGTCAGTAACACTATACTATCTGGTCAGTATTATAACACTATACTATCTGGTCAGTATTATAACACTATACTATCTGGTCAGTAACACTATACTATCTGGTCAGTAACACTATACTATCTGGTCAGTAATATAACACTATACTATCTGGTCAGTATTATAACACTACACTATCTGGTCAGTAACACTATACTATCTGGTCAGTAATATACCACTATACTATCTGGTCAGTAACACTACACTATCTGGTAAGTAACACTATACTATCTGGTCAGTAATATAACACTATACTATCTGGTCAGTAATATAACACTATACTATCTGGTCAGTAATATAACACTATACTATCTGGTCAGTAACACTATACTATCTGGTCAGTAATATAACACTATACTATCTGGTCAGTAATATAACACTATACTATCTGGTCAGAACACTATACTATCTGGTCAGTAACACTATACTATCTGGTCAGTAACACTATACTATCTGGTCAGTAACACTATACAATCTGGTCAGTAACACTATACTATCTGGTCAGTAACACTATACTATCTGGTCAGTAACACTATACTATCTGGTCAGTATTATAACACTATACTATCTGGTCAGTATTATAACACTATACTAGCTGGTCAGTAACACTATACTATCTGGTCAGTAACACTATACTATCTGGTCAGTAACACTATACTATCTGGTCAGTATTATAACACTATACTATCTGGTCAGTATTATAACACTATACTATCTGGTCAGTATTATAACACTATACTAGCTGGTCAGTAACACTATACTATCTGGTCAGTAACACTATAATATCTGGTCAGTAACACTATACTATCTGGTCAGTAACACTATACTATCTGGTCAGTAACACTATACTATCTGGTCAGTAACACTATACTATCTGGTCAGTATTATAACACTATACTATCTGGTCAGTATTATAACACTATACTATCTGGTCAGTAACACTATACTATCTGGTCAGTAACACTATACTATCTGGTCAGTATTATAACACTATACTATCTGGTCAGTAACACTATACTATCTGGTCAGTAACACTATAATATCTGGTCAGTAACACTATACTATCTGGTCAGTAATATAACACTATACTATCTGGTCAGTAATATAACACTATACTATCTGGTCAGTATTATAACACTACACTATCTGGTCAGTAACACTATACTATCTGGTCAGTAATATACCACTATACTATCTGGTCAGTAACACTACACTATCTGGTAAGTAACACTATACTATCTGGTCAGTAATATAACACTATACTATCTGGTCAGTAATATAACACTATACTATCTGGTCAGTAATATAACACTATACTATCTGGTCAGTAACACTATACTATCTGGTCAGTAATATAACACTATACTATCTGGTCAGTAATATAACACTATACTATCTGGTCAGTAACACTATACTATCTGGTCAGTAACACTATACTATCTGGTCAGTATTATAACACTATACTATCTGGTCAGTATTATAACACTATACTATCTGGTCAGTAATATAACACTATACTATCTGGTCAGTAACACTATACTATCTGGTCAGTAATATAACACTACACTATCTGGTCAGTAACACTATACTATCTGGTCAGTATTATAACACTATACTATCTGGTCAGTATTATAACACTATACTATCTGTTCAGTAATATAACACTATACTATCTGGTCAGTATTATAACACTATACTATCTGGTCAGTAACACTATACTATCTGGTCAGTAACACTATACTATCTGGTCAGTAACACTATACTATCTGGTCAGTATGATAACACTATACTATCTGGTCAGTATGATAACACTATACTATCTGGTCAGTAACACTATACTATCTGGTCAGTAACACTATACTATCTGGTCAGTAACACTATACTATCTGGTCAGTAACACTATACTATCTGGTCAGTATTATAACACTATACTATCTGGTCAGTAACACTATACTATCTGGTCAATAATATAACACTATACTATCTGGTCAGTAACACTATACTATCTGGTCAGTAACACTATACTATCTGGTCAGTAATATAACACTATACTATCTGGTCAGTATTATAACACTATACTATCTGGCCAGTATTATAACACTATACTATCTGGTCAGTAACACTATACTATCTGGTCAGTAATATAACACTATACTATCTGGTCAGTATTATAACACTATACTATCTGGTCAGTAACACTATACTATCTGGTCAGTAACACTATACTATCTGGTCAGTAATATAACACTATACTATCTGGTCAGTATTATAACACTATACTATCTGGTCAGTAACACTATACTATCTGGTCAGTATTATAACACTATACTATCTGGTCAGTAACACTATACTATCTGGTCAGTAATATAACACTATACTATCTGGTCAGTATTATAACACTATACTATCTGGTCAGTAATATAACACTATACTATCTGGTCAGTATTATAACACTATACTATCTGGTCAGTAACACTATACTATCTGGTCAGTATTATAACACTATACTATCTGGTCAGTATTATTACACTATACTATCTGGTCAGTAACACTATACTATCTGGTCAGTAACACTATACTATCTGGTCAGTATTATAACACTATACTATCTGGTCAGTAACACTATACTATCTGGTCAGTAACACTATACTATCTGGTCAGTATTATAACACTATACTATCTGGTCAGTAACACTATACTATCTGGTCAGTAACACTATACTATCTGGTCAGTAACACTATACTATCTGGTCAGTATTATAACACTATACTATCTGGTCAGTAACACTATACTATCTGGTCAGTAACACTATACTATCTGGTCAGTAACACTATACTATCTGGTCAGTAATATAACACTATACTATCTGGTCAGTAATATAACACTATACTATCTGGTCAGTAACACTATACTATCTGGTCAGTAATATAACACTATACTATCTGGTCAGTAACACTATACTATTTGGTCAGTATTATAACACTATACTATCTGGTCAATAATATAACACTATACTATCTGGTCAGTAACACTATACTATCTGGTCAGTAACACTATACTATCTGGTCAGTAACACTATACTATCTGGTCAGTAACACTATGCTATCTGGTGAGTATTATAACACTATACTATCTGGTCAGTATTATAACCACTATACTATCTGTTCAGTAATATAACACTATACTATCTGGTCAGTATTATAACACTATACTATCTGGTCAGTAACACTATACTATCTGGTCAGTAACACTATACTATCTGGTCAGTAACACTATACTATCTGGTCAGTAACACTATACTATCTGGTCAGTATGATAACACTATACTATCTGTTCAGTAACACTATACTATCTGGTCAGTATGATAACACTATACTATCTGGTCAGTAACACTATACTATCTGGTCAGTATTATAACACTATACTATCTGGTCAGTAATATAACACTATACTATCTGGTCAGTAACACTATACTATCTGGTCAGTAACACTATACTATCTGGTCAGTATTATAACACTATACTATCTGGTCAGTAACACGATACTATCTGGTCAGTAACACTATACTATCTGGTCAGTAACACTATACTATCTGGTCAGTAACACTATACTATCTGGTCAGTAACACTATACTATCTGGTCAATAATATAACACTATACTATCTGGTCAGTAACACTATACTATCTGGTCAGTAACACTATACTATCTGGTCAGTATTATAACACTATACTATCTGGTCAGTAACACTATAATATCTGGTCAGTAACACTATACTATCTGGTCAATAATATAACACTATACTATCTGGTCAGTAACACTATACTATCTGGTCAGTAACACTATACTATCTGGTCAGTAATATAACACTATACTATCTGGTCAGTATTATAAGACTATACTATCTGGTCAGTAACACTATACTATCTGGTCAGTAACACTATACTATCTGGTCAGTAACACTATACTATCTGGTCAGTAACACTATACTATCTGGTCAGTATTATAACACTATACTATCTGGTCAGTAACACTATACTATCTGGTCAGTAACACTATACTATCTGGTCAGTAACACTATACTATCTGGTCAGTAACACTATACTATCTGGTCAGTAACACTATACTATCTGGTCAGTATTATAACACTATACTATCTGGTCAGTAATATAACACTATACTATCTGGTCAGTATTATAACACTATACTATCTGGTCAGTATTATAACACTACACTATCTGGTCAGTAACACTATACTATCTGGTCAGTAACACTATACTATCTGGTCAGTATTATAACACTATACTATCTGGTCAGTATTATAACACTATACTATCTGGTCAGTAACACTATACTATCTGGTCAGTAATATAACACTATACTATCTGGTCAGTAACACTATACTATCTGGTCAGTATCACTATACTATCTGGTCAGTATTATAACACTATACTATCTGGTCAGTAACACTATACTATCTGGTCAGTATTATAACACTATACTATCTGGTCAGTATTATAACACTACACTATCTGGTCAGTAACACTATACTATCTGGTCAGTATTATAACATTATACTATCTGGTCAGTAACACTATACTATCTGGTCAGTAACACTATACTATTTGGTCAGTATTATAACACTATACTATCTGGTCAGTAATATAACACTATACTATCTGGTCAGTAACACTATACTATCTGGTCAGTAACACTATACTATCTGGTCAGTATTATAACACTATACTATCTGGTCAGTAACACTATACTATCTGGTCAGTAATATAACACTATACTATCTGGTCAGTATTATAACACTATACTATCTGGTCAGTAACACTATACTATCTGGTCAGTAACACTATACTATCTGGTCAGTAACACTATACTATCTGGTCAGTAACACTATACTATCTGGTCAGTATTATAACACTATACTATCTGGTCAGTAACACTATACTATCTGGTCAGTAACACTATACTATCTGGTCAGTAACACTATACTATCTGGTCAGTAACACTATACTATCTGGTCAGTAACACTATACTATCTGGTCAGTATTATAACACTATACTATCTGGTCAGTAATATAACACTATACTATCTGGTCAGTATTATAACACTATACTATCTGGTCAGTATTATAACACTACACTATCTGGTCAGTAACACTATACTATCTGGTCAGTAACACTATACTATCTGGTCAGTATTATAACACTATACTATCTGGTCAGTATTATAACACTATACTATCTGGTCAGTAACACTATACTATCTGGTCAGTAATATAACACTATACTATCTGGTCAGTAACACTATACTATCTGGTCAGTATCACTATACTATCTGGTCAGTATTATAACACTATACTATCTGGTCAGTAACACTATACTATCTGGTCAGTATTATAACACTATACTATCTGGTCAGTATTATAACACTACACTATCTGGTCAGTAACACTATACTATCTGGTCAGTATTATAACATTATACTATCTGGTCAGTAACACTATACTATCTGGTCAGTAACACTATGCTATCTGGTGAGTATTATAACACTATACTATTTGGTCAGTATTATAACACTATACTATTTGGTCAGTATTATAACACTATACTATCTGGTCAGTAATATAACACTATACTATCTGGTCAGTAACACTATACTATCTGGTCAGTAACACTATACTATCTGGTCAGTATTATAACACTATACTATCTGGTCAGTAACACTATACTATCTGGTCAGTAATATAACACTATACTATCTGGTCAGTATTATAACACTATACTATCTGGTCAGTAACACTATACTATCTGGTCAGTAACACTATACTATCTGGTCAGTAACACTATACTATCTGGTCAGTAACACTATACTATCTGGTCAGTATTATAACACTATACTATCTGGTCAGTAACACTATACTATCTGGTCAGTAACACTATACTATCTGGTCAGTAACACTATACTATCTGGTCAGTAACACTATACTATCTGGTCAGTAACACTATACTATCTGGTCAGTATTATAACACTATACTATCTGGTCAGTAATATAACACTATACTATCTGGTCAGTATTATAACACTATACTATCTGGTCAGTATTATAACACTACACTATCTGGTCAGTAACACTATACTATCTGGTCAGTAACACTATACTATCTGGTCAGTATTATAACACTATACTATCTGGTCAGTATTATAACACTATACTATCTGGTCAGTAACACTATACTATCTGGTCAGTAATATAACACTATACTATCTGGTCAGTAACACTATACTATCTGGTCAGTATCACTATACTATCTGGTCAGTATTATAACACTATACTATCTGGTCAGTAACACTATACTATCTGGTCAGTATTATAACACTATACTATCTGGTCAGTATTATAACACTACACTATCTGGTCAGTAACACTATACTATCTGGTCAGTATTATAACATTATACTATCTGGTCAGTAACACTATACTATCTGGTCAGTAACACTATGCTATCTGGTGAGTATTATAACACTATACTATTTGGTCAGTATTATAACACTATACTATTTGGTCAGTATTATAACACTATACTATCTGGTCAGTAATATAACACTATACTATCTGGTCAGTAACACTATACTATCTGGTCAGTAACACTATACTATCTGGTCAGTATTATAACACTATACTATCTGGTCAGTAACACTATACTTCATTCCCCTTCCCCATTTCTCCTTCTCCCAAATCCATTCAGCTGATGTTCTGAAAGAGCTGCAAAATCTGGACCCCTACAAATCAGCCGGGCTAGACAATCTGGACCCTTTCTTTCTAAAATTATCTGCCGAAATTGTTGCCACCCCTATTACTAGCCTGTTCAACCTCTCTTTCGTGTCGTCTGAGATTCCCAAAGATTGGAAAGCAGCTGCGGTCATCCCCCTCTTCAAAGGGGGGGACACTCTTGACCCAAACTGCTACAGACCTATATCTATCCTACCGTGCCTTTCTAAGGTCTTCGAAAGCCAAGTCAACAAACAGATTACCGACCATTTCGAATCTCACCATACTTTCTCTGCTATGCAATCTGGTTTCAGAGCTGGTCATGGGTGCACCTCAGCCACGCTCAAGGTCCTAAACGATATCTTAACCGCCATCGATAAGAAACATTACTGTGCAGCCGTATTCATTGATCTGGCCAAGGCTTTCGACTCTGTCAATCACCATATCCTCATCGGCAGACTCGACAGCCTTGGTTTCTCAAATGATTGCCTCGCCTGGTTCACCAACTACTTCTCTGATAGAGTTCAGTATGTCAAATCGGAGGGTCTGCTGTCCGGACCTCTGGCAGTCTCTATGGGGGTGCCACAGGGTTCAATTCTTGGACCGACTCTCTTCTCTGTATACATCAATGAGGTCGCTCTTGCTGCTGGTGAGTCCCTGATCCACCTCTACGCAGACGACACCATTCTGTATACTTCCGGCCCTTCTCTGGACACTGTGTTAACAACCCTCCAGGCAAGCTTCAATGCCATACAACTCTCCTTCCGTGGCCTCCAATTGCTCTTGAATGCAAGTAAAACTAAATGCATGCTCTTCAACCGATCGCTGCCTGCACCTACCCGCCTGTCCAACATCACTACTCTGGACGGCTCTGACTTAGAATACGTGGACAACTACAAATACTTAGGTGTCTGGTTAGATTGTAAACTCTCCTTCCAGACCCATATCAAACATCTCCAATCCAAAGTTAAATCTAGAATTGGCTTCCTATTTCGCAACAAAGCATCCTTCACTCATGCTGCCAAACATACCCTTGTAAAACTGACCATCCTACCAATCCTCGACTTTGGCGATGTCATTTACAAAATAGCCTCCAATACCCTACTCAACAAATTGGATGCAGTCTATCACAGTGCAATCCGTTTTATCACCAAAGCCCCATATACTACCCACCATTGCGACCTGTACGCTCTCGTTGGCTGGCCCTCGCTTCATACTCGTCGCCAAACCCACTGGCTCCATGTCATCTACAAGACCCTGCTAGGTAAAGTCCCCCCTTATCTCAGCTCGCTGGTCACCATAGCATCTCCCACCTGTAGCACACGCTCCAGCAGGTATATCTCTCTAGTCACCCCCAAAACCAATTCTTTCTTTGGCCGCCTCTCCTTCCAGTTCTCTGCTGCCAATGACTGGAACGAACTACAAAAATCTCTGAAACTGGAAACACTTATCTCCCTCACTAGCTTTAAGCACCAACTGTCAGAGCAGCTCACAGATTACTGCACCTGTACATAGCCCACCTATAATTTAGCCCAAACAACTACCTCTTTCCCAACTGTATTTAATTTTAATTTATTTATTTATTTTGCTCCTTTGCACCCCATTATTTTTTTATTTCTACTTTGCACATTCTTCCATTGCAAAACTACCATTCCAGTATTTTACTTGCTATATTGTATTTACTTTGCCATCTTGGCCTTTTTTGCCTTTACCTCCCTTCTCACCTCATTTGCTCACATTGTATATAGACTTGTTTATACTGCATTATTGACTGTATGTTTGTTTTTACTCCATGTGTAACTCTGTGTCGTTTTATCTGTCGAACTGCTTTGCTTTATCTTGGCCAGGTCGCAATTGTAAATGAGAACTTGTTCTCAACTTGCCTACCTGGTTAAATAAAGGTAAAATAAATAAATAAATAAATAAATAAATACTATCTGGTCAGTAACACTATACTATCTGGTCAGTATTATAACACTATACTATCTGGTCAGTAATATAACACTATACTATCTGGTCAGTAATATAACACTATACTATCTGGTCAGTAATATAACACTATACTATCTGGTCAGTATTATAACACTATACTATCTGGTCAGTAACACTATACTATCTGGTCAGTAACACTATACTATCTGGTCAGTAACACTATACTATCTGGTCAGTAACACTATACTATCTGGTCAGTAATATAACACTATACTATCTGGTCAGTATTATAACACTACACTATCTGGTCAGTAACACTATACTATCTGGTCAGTAATATAACACTATACTATCTGGTCAGTAACACTATACTATCTGGTCAGTATTATAACACTATACTATCTGGTCATTAACACTATACTATCTGGTAAGTTTATCAGCATACAGTCTATGATACAACCCAGTCAAGTACCAGGTTAATACAATTGAGATGTTTTTAAAATTCTCTCTTACTGTCTTTAATTCATGTGTTTCATATAAGGTTTTTACTGAAATATTTATAAACTGAGAGCCATCGGTGTCATGTGTTTCCTTATCTACAGGTAGTAATATTACCGTAATATGCCTAAACTAAGAGCCGTGGTCTGTAATGTTGTTGCAGGTATTTCATTTTGTACAGGTAGTAATATTACCGTAATATGCCTAAACTAAGAGCTGTGGTCTGTAATGTTGTTGAAGGTATTTCATTTTGTACAGGTAGTAATATTACCGTAATATGTCTAAACTAAGAGCTGTGGTCTGTAATGTTGTTGAAGGTATTTCATTTTGTACAGGTAGTAATATTACCGTAATATGCCTAAACTAAGAGCCGTGGTCTGTAATGTTGTTGAAGGTATTTCATTTTGTACAGGTAGCAATATTACCGTAATATGCCTAAACTAAGAGCCGTGGTCTGTAATGTTGTTGCAGGTATTTCATTTTGTACAGGTAGTAATATTACCGTAATATGTCTAAACTAAGAGCCATGGTCTGTAATAGATGCGGTGCGGAGGTCAATGGTACGCTGACAGTGGAGGATAGAAGGATGCCGAATTGGTGCACATTCAACAAATGAGAGCTAATAAAGTGGATATTCATCAAATCCGTCATGATCGATGTGGCCCACAATGTGGTTTGCTAAAATCAGATTTGGATATATTTGGCCTGATGCCTAATGTTTAGAAGTGTGTGGTTGCAGGTGTTCCGGCAGCCCTGGCCTGGTATCATGCGCACCGTGTACGGAAACCAGGAACGCTTTGAGAACACATACTTCAAGAAATTCCCAGGTTTTTACGTGACCGGAGACGGTAAGACATTCAATCGTTTTTTTTTTTTTTTTACAACATTCTGTGATTGATTACATTCATTTTTTGATTACATTAGATAAATAATATTCAAAGACAACCACAATTACATTGTGATAGCGACCATTGTAAATAAGAATTTGTTCTTCACTGACTTGCCTAGTTAAATAAAGGTTAAATAATTTTTTTTTTTTTTAACTTAATGCTAACGTGGTACTTAATTAATTCATTATACAACGGGTGGTTTGGAATTCCCATCCTGTTAGATCCTGTCCTGTTAGATCCTGTCCTGTTAGATCCTGTCCTGTTAGATCCTGTCCTGTTATGTACTATCCTGTTAGATCAGATCCTGTTAGATCCTATCCTGTTAGAACCTGGTAGATCCTGTTAGATCCTATCCTGTTAGATCCCATCCTGTTAGATCCTGGTAGATCCTGTTAGATCCCATCCTGTTAGATCCTGGTAGATCCTGTTAGATCCTGTCCTGTTAGATCCTATCCTGTTAGATCCTGGTAGATCCTGTTAGATCCTATCCTGTTAGACCCCATCCTGTTAGATCCTGGTAGATCCTGTTAGATCCGATCCTGTTAGATACTGCTAGATCCGACCTTGTTAGATCCTGTTAGATCCTGTTAGATCCTATCCTGTTAGATCCTATTCTGTTAGATCCTGTTAGATCCTATCCTATTAGATCCCATCCTGTTAGATCCCATCCTGTTAGATCCTGTCCTGTTAGATCCTGTTAGATCCTGTCCTGTTAGATCCTGTCCTGTTAGATCCTGTCCTGTTAGATCCTATCCTGTTAGATCCTGTCCTGTTAGATGCTGTTAGATCCTGTCCTGTTAGATCCTGTCCTGTTATGTACTATCCTGTTAGATCATGTCCTGTTAGATCCTGGTAGATCCTGTTAGATCCTATCCTGTTAGATCCCATCCTGTTAGATCCTGGTAGATCCTGTTAGATCCCATCCTGTTAGATCCTGGTAGATCCTGTTAGATCCTATCCTGTTAGATCCCATCCTGTTAGATCCTGGTAGATCCTTTTAGATCCGATCCTGTTAGATCCTGCTAGATCTGACCCTGTTAGATCCTGTTAGATCCTGTTAGATCCTATCCTGTTAGATCCTATCCTATTAGATCCCATCCTGTTAGATCCCATCCTGTTAGATCCTGTCCTGTTAGATCCTGTTAGATCCTGTCCTGTTAGATCCTGTCCTGTTAGATCCTGTCCTGTTAGATGCTGTTAGATCCTGTCCTGTTAGATCCTGTCCTGTTATGTACTATCCTGTTAGATCCTGTCCTGTTAGATCCTGTCCTGTTAGATCCTGGTAGATCCTGTTAGATCCTATCCTGTTAGATCCCATCCTGTTAGATCCTGGTAGATCCTGTTAGATCCCATCCTGTTAGATCCTGGTAGATCCTGTTAGATCCTGTCCTGTTAGATCCTATCCTGTTAGATCCTGGTAGATCCTGATAGATCCTATCCTGTTAGATCCCATCCTGTTAGATCCTGGTAGATCCTGTTAGAGCCAATCCTGTTAGATCCTGCTAGATCCGACCCTGTTAGATCCTGTTAGATCCTGTTAGATCCTATCCTGTTAGATCCTATTATGTTAGATCCTGTTAGATCCTATCCTATTAGATCCCATCCTGTTAGATCCTGTCCTGTTAGATGCTGTTAGATCCTGTCCTGTTAGATCCTGTCCTGTTATGTACTATCCTGTTAGATCCTGTCCTGTTAGATCCTGTCCTGTTATGTCCTATCCTCTACAACCACTGTTATATCATATTATAACACATGGCCTCTTAAGTATTATTGCTCATTCATTCAGCCATTCATTCAGTCATTCATTCAGTCATTCTTTCCCAGGCTGCAGGAGGGATAGAGATGGCTACTACTGGATCACAGGCAGGATAGATGACATGATCAACGTATCAGGTCATTTTTTCCCCCAGAGTTTTTCCACTGTGGTGCTGCTGGCTTTTTGGGGGGTGTAGGTTCGATTATTGTAAAGCGCTTTGTGATAAATGTCGCTGTGAAAAGTGTTGTATAAATACATTTAATCTATTAATTAATTGATGAGTGATTGACTTACTTGACCTATTGATTTTAACTAGTGAAGGCCTCATCAGTGAATTTCCAGCGAACTCTGTTCTGGGCCGTTTCTGATTTAGTGATAAACCAAGCTGATCTCTCTGTTGGGGTTATAATGACCCTGTATTGTGATTTAGTGATAACTCTGTATAGTCAGTAATAAAACCCATGTGTGCCGTCTTCCTCCAGGTCACCTGTTGAGTACAGCGGAGATAGAGTCCGCTCTAACAGAGCACGGAGCGGTGGCCGAAGCTGCAGTGGTCAGCAGACCCCACACGGTCAAGGGGGAGTGTCTCTACTGTTTCGTTACTCTGAAGGACTGCAGAGAGTTCAACCGCACTCTGGTGGACGAACTCAAGAGGCAAGGTAGGGTTTTCAGACGAAGGAAAAACTAGAAGAAGAAAAAAAACAGGAATCAAATGGACTGAAATTGAAGTCAAATCTACAGTATGTTTGTTATTGCCTTGCATTCCAGGTTTGTCCTTGTAGAAGGAATGCAAGGTTACGGCATCTGGCTATGAGATCATGTCTATTACTATCAGATACATTCTCCGGACCACCAGAGGGTTTTCTTTCCTGATGGTATAATATTTCACATTAAAAGTTTTTATTTTTATTTTCTTATGTCTTGTCAGTGAGAGAGAAGATTGGTCCGATCGCCACTCCAGACTTCATCCAGAACGCTCCTGGACTTCCTAAAACACGTTCTGGTAGGTACACTGTTTACATCACATGATGATTGGACTGAAAAAAAAAAAGACTTACAGACATTTTATAATACTTTTTTTTAAATTAATGTTTTTACTTATGTTTAACCAACAACATCAGGTAAGATCATGAGGAGGGTCCTGAGGCAGATCGCCCGGAACGAGAAGGATCTAGGTGACCTTTCAACCCTGGCTGACCCTAAGGTCGTGGAGGTGCTGTTCAGCCAGCGGTGGGAGACAGCTGCTTGAGGGGGAGGGGGGGGGGGGGGGCGGCGGCATGTCAAACACTCTCAGGTGGCGTCCTCTCCTCGTGTCCTCTCCTTCTCTCCTCTCCTTGTCTCCTCTCTTTCATCTTCATTTTTCTGAAAACGCAGTATAGGTGAATTATAGGATATAGACTACGGCGGATGGGATATTTATGTTCTCTCACCTATTCAGTTTTGTATATCAGTGCAGATGAAGGAGAGGAGACAAGGAGAGGAGAGAAGGAGAGGAGATGCGGAGAGGAAGCCAGGTTAGACTATTTAGAAACACCCAGAGAGGTTCTTCGTCATGTCCTCTCTCATGGTGCATATAAATACGGCACTGGTCCTGAGATCAGTCTCAGGGATTTTTTGTGTGCAGTGTTTGGGGGTGGGATTAGGGTTGGGAGGACAGATCCTAGATCAGATTTTATGGGAAAATTGACTTTGAGTTATTATATGTAGACAAAAGGAATACAGAAGCAACAGTCCGATGAATGTCCAAGCATTACATTCAGTTTCTACATATTCTTTCCAAACGGGTAAAAATAATTTTACAAATAGTTGTTAATGCAACAATGTCAGTCTGCTTGTAATAACGGGTGGGCCGATATTGAGGTGAACTGGACCCAGAATCAGAATCAGAATCTTGTTTGTTGCTCGGTAACCTAACCTCTGGGACGTTCTCTCAGTGTATCAGCCTGTATCGTCCATCTTGTTTGCTGCTCGGTAACCTAACCTCTGGGACATTCTCTCAGTGTATCAGCCTGTATCGTCCATCTTGTTTGTTGCTCGGTAACCTAACCTCTGGGACATTCTCTCAGTGTATCAGCCTGTATCGTCCATCTTGTTTGCTGCTCGGTAACCTAACCTCTGGCACATTCTCTCAGTGTATCAGCCTGTATCGTCCATCTTGTTTGTTGCTCGGTAACCTAACCTCTGGCACATTCTCTAAGTGTATCAGCCTGTATCGTCCATCTTGTTTGCTGCTCGGTAACCTAACCTCTGGGACATTCTCTCAGTGTATCAGCCTGTATCGTCCATCTTGTTTGTTGCTCGGTAACCTAACCTCTGGCACATTCTCTAAGTGTATCAGCCTGTATCGTCCATCTTGTTTGCTGCTCGGTAACCTAACCTCTGGGACATTCTCTCAGTGTATCAGCCTGTATCGTCCATCTTGTTTGCTGCTCGGTAACCTAACCTCTGGCACATTCTCTCAGTGTATCAGCCTGTATCGTCCATCTTGTTTGTTGCTCGGTAACCTAACCTCTGGGACATTCTCTCAGTGTATCAGCCTGTATCGTCCATCTTGTTTGTTGCTCGGTAACCTAACCTCTGGCACATTCTCTAAGTGTATCAGCCTGTATCGTCCATCTTGTTTGCTGCTCGGTAACCTAACCTCTGGGACATTCTCTCAGTGTTCTAAATGATTGATGAGCTCAGGATGGATTATCGTGATGAATCAGCCTGTAGCTTTCATCTTGCTTTTCACAAAGTGCTCCTCAGACCGATAGATTAATACTGATCGCTAATGTCTAAATGATGAAGGAAAGCTAGCTAGCTGTTCACTCTTTAAAGCTATGAAAACTATCCCAGGGAGTCCAGTCAGCTTTGCACACTTCTACACCAGGGCTTGTATTTGTTTGGACGTGAATATATATTTCCAACTTGAGATTGTATGTTTTTATGACTTGAGAATAAAAGTGGTTCATGTTTAACAATTGTTCTTTTCAAATTCATATGATCAAGTTGAAAATCCTTGTGTTTCTCTTCTAACAGGGCAGGCTTGTTTAGAAAAAAGGCAGAGGACAGAAAGTAGGAACATGGCCTCAAAGACGCCCTCTTCTGGTGCCCTGACGATATCACCGGGCTAGTCCAGTCAGATCACAACTGTGCTTTCGGGCTCTATTCAATCCGTATGGCGGAAATTCAGCATTACCGCGTGATTTAAATTTCAAGGCAATGTTCCCACACTAGAGGATACTGCATTTACTGTGAACGTTGCAGATGGGAAATGACCTTTAGACAGATTGAATAGAGGCCATGCTGTAGGGTGTTTTATGAAGGGATTCCCATCAGCTGCCGCCAAGGCCTCAGCTACTCTTCCTGGCGTCTAAACACTTTAAACGAGATAAAAAAACAGTACACATAACATCATTACGTCACTACATATCTACAATGCTAAATATTTAACGCTACAACAATATCACAATGCATGCGTATGCATGTGTTTGTACCTGTGTCTCTTCACAGTCCCCGCTGTTCCATAGGGTGTATTTCTATCTGTTTTTTAAATCTGATTCTCCTGCTCCATCAGTTACCTGATGTGGCATAGAGTTCCATGTAGTCATGGCTCTATGTAGTACTGTGGAATAGAGTTCCATGTAGTCATGGCTCTATGTAGTACTGTGGCATAGAGTTCCATGTAGTCATGTCTCTATGTAGTACTGTGGAATAGAGTTCCATGTAGTCATGGCTCTATGTAGTACTGTGGAATAGAGTTCCATGTAGTCATGGCTCTATGTAGTACTGTGGAATAGAGTTCCATGTAGTCATGGCTCTATGTAGTACTGTGGCATAGAGTTCCATGTAGTCATGGCTCTATGTAGTATTGTGGAATAGAGTTCCATGTAGTCATGGCTCTATGTAGTACTGTGGAATAGAGTTCCATGTAGTCATGGCTCTATGTAGTACTGTGGAATAGAGTTCCATGTAGTCATGGCTCTATGTAGTACTGTGGAATAGAGTTCCATGTAGTCATGGCTCTATGTAGTGCTGTGGAATAGAGTTCCATGTAGTCATGGCTCTATGTAGTACTGTGTAATAGAGTTCCATGTAGTCATGGCTCTATGTAGTACTGTGGAATAGAGTTCCATGTAGTCATGTCTCTATGTAGTACTGTGGAATAGAGTTCCATGTAGTCATGGCTCTATGTAGTACTGTGGAATAGAGTTCCATGTAGTCATGGCTCTATGTAGTACTGTGGAATAGAGTTCCATGTAGTCATGGCTCTATGTAGTACTGTGTAATAGAGTTCCATGTAGTCATGGCTCTATGTAGTACTATGGAATAGAGTTCCATGTAGTCATGGCTCTATGTAGTACTGTGGAATAGAGTTCCATGTAATCATGGCTCTATGTAGTACTGTGGAATAGAGTTCCATGTAGTCATGGCTCTATGTAGTACTGTGTAATAGAGTTCCATGTAGTCATGGCTCTATGTAGTACTGTGGAATAGAGTTCCATGTAGTCATGGCTCTATGTAGTACTGTGGAATAGAGTTCCATGTAGTCATGGCTCTATGTAGTACTGTGGAATAGAGTTCCATGTAATCATGGCTCTATGTAGTACTGTGGAATAGAGTTCCATGTAGTCATGGCTCTATGTAGTACTGTGGAATAGAGTTCCATGTAGTCATGGCTCTATGTAGTACTGTGGAATAGAGTTCCATGTAGTCATGGCTCTATGTAGTACTGTGGAATAGAGTTCCATGTAGTCATGGCTCTATGTAGTACTGTAGAATAGAGTTCCATGTAGTCATGGCTCTATGTAGTACTGTAGAATAGAGTTCCATGTAGTCATGGCTCTATGTAGTACTGTAGAATAGAGTTCCATGTAGTCATGGCTCTATGTAGTACTGTGGAATAGAGTTCCATATAGTCATGGCTCTATGTAGTACTGTGGAATAGAGTTCCATGTAGTCATGGCTCTATGTAGTACTGTGGAATAGAGTTCCATGTAGTCATGGCTCTATGTAGTACTGTGCACCTCCCATAGTCTGTTCTGGACTTGGGGACTGTGAAAAGACCTCTGGTGGCATGTCTTGTGGGGTATGTATGGGTGTCTGAGCTGTGTGCCAGTAGTTTAAACAGACAGCTCGACGCATTCAACATGTCAACCTCTTACAAAAACAAGTAGTGATGAAGTCAATCTCTCCTCCACTTTGAGCCAGGAGAGATTGACATGCATATCATTAATGTTAGCTCTCTGTGTACATCCAAGGGCAAGCCGTACTGTCCTGTTCTGAGACAACTGCAATTTTCCTGAGTCCCTTTTTGTGGCACCTGACCACACGACTGAACAGTAGTCCAGGTGTGACAAAACTAGGGCCTGTAGGACCTGCCTTGTTGATAGTGTTGTTAAGAAGGTAGAAACTAGGGCCTGTAGGACCTGCCTTGTTGATAGTGTTGTTAAGAAGGTAGAAACTAGGGCCTGTAGGACCTGCCTTGTTGATAGTGTTGTTAAGAAGGTAGAAACTAGGGCCTGTAGGACCTGCCTTGTTGATAGTGCTGTTAAGAAGGTAGAAACTAGGGCCTGTAGGACCTGCCTTGTTGATAGTGCTGTTAATTAAGAAGGTAGAGCAGTGCTTTATTATGGACAGACTTCTCCCCATCTTAACTACTGTTGCATCAATATGTTTTGACCATGACAGTTTACAATATAGTGTTACTCCAAGCAGTTTAGTCACCTCAACATGCTCAATTATAACATTATTCATGACAAGATTTAGTTGAGGTTTAGGGTTTAGTGAATGATTTGTCCCAAATACAATGCTTTTAGTTTTGGAAATATTTAGGACAAACTTGCTCCTTCCCACCCATTCTGAAACTAACTGCAGCTTACTGCAGTGTTGCAGTAATTTCAGTCGCTGTAGTAGCTGACGTGTATAGTGTTGAGTCATCCACATACATAGACACACTGAATTTACACAGGTCGTTAGTAAAGATTGAAAAAAGTAAGGGGCCTAAACAGGTACCCTGGGATTGCCTCTACCCTACATTCACGGAGTAATAATAAGAAGACATTTAGCAGTCGCCTTTATCCAAAGCAACTTATGGCCATGAGTCTCAAGTGGGAAATGTCTCATGTTTTCATGTCACCTACACTTTGTAAATCGAAATGCCTTTCTTGATCCTACAAACCTTGGAGCTGCAAGGCTCTACCAACTTAACCACACAGGACCTTTCCCTGTTTCTGATTGAAGGACAAATATGTTTCTGATTGAAGGACAAATATGTTTCTGATTGAAGGACAAATATGTTTCTGATTGAAGGACAAATATGTTTCTGATTGAAGGACAAATATGTTTCTGATTGAAGGACAAATATGTTTCTGATTGAAGGACAAATATGTTTCTGATTGAAGGACACACACACATGCCTTAATAAGGATTGGACACTTTTTTTTTCAATTTTCACCTAAAATGATATACCCAAATCTAACTGCCTGTAGCTCAGGACCTGAAGAAAGGATATGCAAAATCATCTTTGAAATGCAAGAGAAAGGCCATAATGTATTATTTCAGGCCAGACGCAATTTCAGTGCATATGAAACGTTTTAGACTGATCCAATGAACCATTGCATATCTGTTCGAAATGTTTCAAGGTGATTCTGATTGAAGGATAAGCACATATGCTCTAAGATGTTCCTGATTGAAGGACAAACACACATGCCCTAAGATATCTGATCAGTCCAGCAGCGATTATAGAAGGAGTGAGATACCTTATCTCAACTGCCTTTTCAGCTGGAATCATGCTATCATGCTAAATATCCTAGAAGATAATAATCATTAGTTTGAAGTGCCTATAGACCATAGTAGAGCTGAGGTCACTCTGTCAGTCCAAGGACTGTCCTGTCAGCATCTGCCAGATGTCACTCTGTCCGACCAAGGACTGGCTTGTCATCAGTTATTATTATAATTGTTTTTCAGACTCTCTTGCACAGGCTCGATGTACATGTACATTCACTGGACTCTAACCACACACTCACACATACTACACTGACACTCCAACACACACACACACACACACACACACACACACACACACACACACACACACACACACACACACACACACACACACACACACACACACACACACACACACACACACACACACACACACACACACACACACACACACATTCCTTCACACTCGTCACATACACTGCTGCTACTCTCTGTTTATTATCTCTGCACAGTCACTTTAATAACTATACCTACATGTCAGCCACCAATTGTGCAAGGTATCCCACTTAAAAAGATGAGAGAGGCCTGTAATTTTCATTATAGGTACACTTCAACTATGACAGACAAAATGAAAAAAAAAATCCAGAAAATCACATTGTAGGATTTTTAATGAATTTATTTGCAAATTATGGTGGAAAATAAGTATTTGGTCACCTAGAAACAAGCAAGATTTCTGTCTCTCACAGACCTGTAACTTCTTCTTTAAGAGGCTCCTCTGTCCTCCACTCGTTACTTGTATTAATGGCACCTGTTTGAACTTGTTATCAGTATAAAAGACACCTGTCCACAACCTCAAACAGTCACACTCCAAACTCCACTATGGCCAAGACCAAAGAGCTGTCAAAGGACACCAGAAACAGAATGGTAGACCTGTACCAGGCTGGGAAGACTGAATCTGCAATAGGTAAGCAGCTTGGTTTTAAGAAATCAACTGTGGGAGCAATTATTAGGAAATGGAAGACATACAAGACCACTGATAATCTCCCTCGATCTGGGGCTCCATGCAAGATCTCACCCCGTGGGGTCAAAATGATCACGACTCTTCAGAAGAAGAGGAGATCTGCCGTTACAGATATATTGAGTTCTATCAATGTAATTGTCTGCAACATCTTCTAGTTTTGAATCTGCCGTTGCTTTGCGTATCGGTTCATAAACCACGTGGATTCGGCACATCCAATATCTCTTCCCAACTGTATGGTGCAGCTGTCAATTTGTAGGTTACAGACACATATTTATCAGATGTTATTGGTCCATATTTATCAGATGTTATTGGTCCATATTTAACAGATGTTATTGGTCCATATTTAACAGATGTTATTGGTCCATATTTAACAGATGTTATTGGTCACATATTTATCAGATGTTATTGGTCCATACACATATTTATCAGATGTTATTGGTCCATATTTAACAGATGTTATTGGTCCATACACATATTTAACAGATGTTATTGGTCCAGACACATATTTAACAGATGTTATTGGTCCATACACATATTTAACAGATGTTATTGGTCCATATTTAACAGATGTTATTGGTCCATATTTAACAGATGTTATTGGTCCATATTTATCAGATGTTATTGGTCACATATTTATCAGATGTTATTGGTCCATATTTAACAGATGTTATTGGTCCATATTTAACAGATGTTATTGGTCCATATTTAACAGATGTTATTGGTCACATATTTATCAGATGTTATTGGTCCATACACATATTTATCAGATGTTATTGGTCCATATTTAACAGATGTTATTGGTCCATACACATATTTATCAGATGTTATTGGTCCATATTTATCAGATGTTATTGGTCCAGACACATATTTAACAGATGTTATTGGTCCATACACATATTTAACAGATGTTATTGGTCACATATTTATCAGATGTTATTGGTCCATACACATGTTTATCAGATGTTATTGGTCCATATTTAACAGATGTTATTGGTCACATATTTATCAGATGTTATTGGTCCATATTTAACAGATGTTATTGGTCACATATTTATCAGATGTTATTGGTCCATACACATATTTAACAGATGTTATTGGTCCATACCCATATTTATCAGATGTTATTGGTCCATATTTATCAGATGTTATTGGTCCATACACATATTTAACAGATGTTATTGGTCCATACACATATTTATCAGATGTTATTGGTCCATACACATATTTATCAGATGTTATTGGTCACAGACACTTATTTAACAGATGTTATTGGTCCAGACACATATTTAGCAGATGTTATTGGTCCAGACACATATTTAGCAGATGTTATTTCCGGTGTAACGGAATGCTTGTGTTCCTAGCTCTAACAGTGCAGTAATATCTAACAATTCACACCATGTATGTATACATACATACATACAGTACCAGTCAAAAGTTTGGACACACCTTCTCATTCAAGTTTTTACATTTAAAAAAACTATGTTCTACATTGTTGAATAATAGTGAAGACATTAAAACTATGACATAACACATATGGAATCATGTAGTAACCCAAAAAGTGTTAAACAAATCTAAATACATTTTATTTTTGAGATTCTTTAAAGTAGCCACCATTTGCCTTGATGACAGCTTTGCACACTCTTGGCGTTCTCTCAACCAGCTTCATGAGGTAGTCACCTGCCTTGTTAAAAGTTAATTTGTGGAATTTCTTTCCTTCCTAATGTGTTTGAGCCAATCAGGTGTGTTGTGACAAGGTAGGGGGGCATACAGAACATAGACCTATTTGGTAAAAGACCAAGTCCATATTATGGCAAGAACAGTTCATATAAGTAAAGAGAAATGACAGTCCATCACTTTAAGACATGAAGGTCAGTCCATACAGAACATTTCAAGAACTGTGAAAGTTTCTTCAAGTGCAGTCGCAAAAACCATCAAGCAATATGATGAAACTGGCTCTCATGAGGACCGCCACAAGAAAGGAAGACCCAGTTACCTCAGATTGCACCTCACAGAGTTCAGTAACAGACACATCTCCACATCAATTAGTCGGAGGAGACTGTGTGAATCAGACCTTCATGGTCTATATATACATATATAGTGAGGGGATGTATAGACATTATTGACCGTATGTGGATAGAATATGTAGTATATCTGAAGAATATGAATGATAGAATTGTATATATACAGCAATAGTTTAATAGGATGGACTTGACTAGAATACAGTATATACATATGAAATTAGTAAAACAGCATGTAAACATTAGTAAAGGGACCAGTGTTCCATTATTAAAGTGACCAGTGTTCCATTATTAAAGTGACCAGTGTTCCATTATTAAAGTGACCAGTGTTCCATTATTAAAGGGACCAGTGTTCCATTAGTAAAGGGACCAGTGTTCCATTATTAAAGGGACCAGTGTTCCATTATTAAAGGGACCAGTGTTCCATTAGTAAAGGGACCAGTGTTCCATTATTAAAGGGACCAGTGTTCCATTATTAAAGGGACCAGTGTTCCATTATTAAAGGGACCAGTGTTCCATTATTAAAGGGACCAGTGTTCCATTATTAAAGGGACCAGTGTTCCATTATTAAAGGGACCAGTGTTCCATTAGTAAAGTGACCAGTGTTCCATTATTAAAGGGACCAGTGTTCCATTATTAAAGTGACCAGTGTTCCATTAGTAAAGTGACCAGTGTTCCATTATTAAAGGGACCAGTGTTCCATTATTAAAGGGACCAGTGTTCCATTATTAAAGGGACCAGTGTTCCATTATTAAAGTGACCAGTGTTCCATTATTAAAGGGACCAGTGTTCCATTATTAAAGGGACCAGTGTTCCATTATTAAAGGGACCAGTGTTCCATTATTAAAGGGACTAGTGTTCCATTATTAAAGGGACCAGTGTTCCATTATTAAAGTGACCAGTGTTCCATTAGTAAAGTGACCAGTGTTCCATTATTAAAGTGACCAGTGTTCCATTATTAAAGTGACCAGTGTTCCATTATTAAAGTGACCAGTGTTCCATTATTAAAGTGACCAGTGTTCCATTATTAAAGGGACCAGTGTTCCATTATTAAAGTGACCAGTGTTCCATTATTAAAGGGACCAGTGTTCCATTATTAAAGTGACCAGTGTTCCATTAGTAAAGTGACCAGTGTTCCATTATTAAAGAGACCAGTGTTCCATTATTAAAGGGACCAGTGTTCCATTATTAAAGTGACCAGTGTTCCATTATTAAAGTGACCAGTGTTCCATTATTAAAAGTGACCAGTGTTCCATTATTAAAGGGACCAGTGTTCCATTATTAAAGTGACCAGTGTTCCATTATTAAAGGGACAGGTGTTCCATTATTAAAGGGACCAGTGTTCCGTTATTGAAGGGAACAGTATTCCATTATTAAAGTGGCCAGTGTTCCATTATTAAAGTGACAAGTGTTCCATTATTAAAGTGACCGGTGTTCCATTATTAAAGGGACCGGTGTTCCATTATTAAAGTGACCAGTGTTCCATTATTAAAGGGACCAGTGTTCCATTATTAAAGGGACCAGTGTTCCATTATTAAAGGGACCAGTGTTCCATTATTAGAGTGACCGGTGTTCCATTATTAAAGGGACCAGTGTTCCATTATTAAAGTGACCAGTGTTCTATTATTAAAGTGACCAGTGTTCCATTATTAAAGTGACCAGTGTTCCATTATTAAAGTGACCAGTGTTCCCTTTATTAAAGTGACCAGTGTTCCGTTATTGAAGGGACCAGTATTCCATTATTAAAGGGACCAGTGTTCCATTATTAAAGTGACCAGTGTTCCATTATTAAAGTGACCAGTGTTCCATTATTAAAGTGACCAGTGTTCCATTATTAAAGTGACCAGTGTTCCCTTTATTAAAGTGACCAGTATTCCGTTATTGAAGGGACCAGTATTCCATTATTAAAGGGACCAGTGTTCCATTATTTAAAGTGACCAGTGTTCCATTATTAAAGTGACCAGTGTTCCATTATTAAGGTGACCAGTATTCCATTATTAAAGAGACCAGTGTTCCATTATTAAAGGGACCAGTGTTCCATTATTAAAGTGACCAGTGTTCCATTATTAAAGTGACCAGTGTTCCATTATTAAAGTGACCAGTGTCCATTATTAAAGTGACCAGTGTTCCATTATTAAGGTGACCAGTATTCCATTATTAAAGGGACCAGTGTTCCATTATTAAAGGGACCAGTGTTCCATTATTAAAGTGACCAGTGTTCCATTATTAAAGTGACCAGTGTCCATTATTAAAGAGACCAGTGTTCCATTATTAAAGTGACCAGTGTCCATGTCTATGTACATAGGGCAGCCCTCCTTCTCTCCCCACCAATCCCCAACCCCCTCCTCTCCAGCTCCCCATCCACCAGCCCCCTCCTCCCCATGTCCCCCTACTCCCTCCCCTCCAGCTCCCCATCCACCAGCCCTCTCCTCCCCATATTCCCCTACCCCCTCCTCTCCAGCTCCCCATCCACCAGCCCCCTCCTCTCCATGTTCCCAGGCCCCCTTCTATCCCCACCAGTTCCCAACCCCCTCCTCTCCAGCTCCCCATCTACCAGCCCCCTCCTCTCCATCTCCCCTTCTACCAGCCCCCTCCTCCCCATGTTCCCAGGCCCCTCTCCCTCCCCACCTGGCCCCAACCCCCTCCTCTCTAGCTCCCCATCCACCAGCCCCCTCCTCCCCATGTTCCCAGGCCCCTCTCCCTCCCCACCTGTCCCCAAGCCCCCTAGTCCCCGAGCTGCCAGAGCCTCTAAAGGATTATGGTCCAAATCCTCAGTCATTGTTTTGTGATGTCACACAGACTGAGCGATGGAGACCAGCTCTACTCTCCTCCCATGATCCTTCACACCACACTGAGACGGAGGCCAGCTGTCCTCCCATGATCCTTCACACCACACTGAGACGGAGGCCAGCTGTCCTCTGACTTCAGAGACACACCGCTCTTCCAGCTCAGCACGGGAGAGTGTTTGTGTGTGTGTGGGTGTGTGTGTGTGTGTGTTTGTGTGGGTGTGTGCGTGCGTGCGTGCGTGCATGTGTGCAAGTGCGTGTGTGTGTGCATCCAACATAAATTAGCTGCACAGTAGTAGACAAGACCAGGAGGCAGCAAATGGATGGATCTGTTTTTTCAAAAGAGAGACAGACAGACGGGCGGACGGACGGACAGACGGACAGAAGGTCTCCCTGCATCACAACGGTCCTGTCTGGTCTCCCTGCATCACAACGGTCCTGTCTGTTCTAACGGTCTCCCTACATTACAACGGTCCTGTCTGGTCTCCCTGCATCACAACGGTCCTGTCTGTTCTAACGGTCTCCCTACATTACAACGGTCCTGTCTGTTCTCCCTGCATCACAACGTTCCTGTCTGTTCTAACGGTCTCCCTACATTACAACGGTCCTGTCTGTCCCTACATTACAACGGTCCTGTCTGTTCTAACGGTCTCCCTACATTACAACGGTCCTGTCTGGTCTCCCTGAATTACAACGGTCCTGTCTGGTCTCCCTGCATCACAACGGTCCTGTCTGTTCTCCCTGCATCACAACGTTCCTGTCTGTTCTAACGGTCTCCCTACATTACAACGGTCCTGTCTGTCCCTACATTACAACGGTCCTGTCTGCTCTTACGGTCTCCCTGCATTACAACGGCCCTGTCTGTTCTAACGGTCTCCCTACATTACAACGGTCCTGTCTGGTCTCCCTGCATCACGACGGTCCTGTCTGTTCTTACGGTCTCCCCGCATCACAACGGTCCTGTCTGTTCTCCCTACATTACAACGGTCCTGTCTGTTCTTACGGTCTCCCTGCATCACAACGGTCCTGTCTGGTCTCCCTGCATCACAACGTTCCTGTCTGTTCTAACGGTCTCCCTACATTACAACGGTCCTGTCTGGTCTCCCTGAATTACAACGGTCCTGTCTGGTCTCCCTGCATCACAACGGTCCTGTCTGTTCTCCCTGCATCACAACGTTCCTGTCTGTTCTAACGGTCTCCCTACATTACAACGGTCCTGTCTGTCCCTACATTACAATGGTCCTGTCTGCTCTTACGGTCTCCCTGCATTACAACGGCCCTGTCTGTTCTAACGGTCTCCCTACATTACAACGGTCCTGTCTGGTCTCCCTGCATCACGACGGTCCTGTCTGTTCTTACGATCTCCCCGCATCACAACGGTCCTGTCTGGTCTCCCTACATTACAACAGTCCTGTCTGTTCTTACGGTCTCCCTGCATCACAACGGTCCTGTCTGGTCTCCCTGCATCACAACGTTGCTGTCTGTTCTAACGGTCTCCCTACATTACAACGGTCCTGTCTGTCCCTACATTACAACGGTCCTGTCTGTTCTAACGGTCTCCCTACATTACAACGGTCCTGTCTGGTCTCCCTGAATTACAACGGTCCTGTCTGTTCTTACGGTCTCCCTGCATTACAACGGTCCTGTCTGTTCTAACGGTCTCCCTACATTACAACGGTCCTGTCTGGTCTCCCTGCATTACAACGGTCCTGTCTGGTCTCCATGCATCACAACGGTCCTGTCTGTTCTAACGGTCTCCCTACATTACAACGGTCCTGTCTGGTCTCCCTGAATTACAACGGTCCTGTCTGGTCTCCCTGCATCACAACGGTCCTGTCTGTTCTCCCTGCATCACAACGTTCCTGTCTGTTCTAACGGTCTCCCTACATTACAACGGTCCTGTCTGTTCTCCCTGCATCACAACAGTCCTGTCTGTTCTTACGGTCTCCCTGCATCACAACGGTCCTGTCTGGTCTCCCTGCATTACAACGGTCCTGTCTGTTCTAACGGTCTCCCTACATTACAACGGTCCTGTCTGTTCTCCCTGCATCACAACGTTCCTGTCTGTTCTAACGGTCTCCCTACATTACAACGGTCCTGTCTGTCCCTACATTACAACGGTCCTGTCTGCTCTTACGGTCTCCCTGCATTACAACGGTCCTGTCTGTTCTCCCTGCATCACAACGGTCCTGTCTGTTCTAACGGTCTCCCTACATTACAACGGTCCTGTCTGTTCTCCCTGCATCACAACGGTCCTGTCTGTTCTAATGGTCTCCCTACATTACAACGGTCCTGTCTGGTCTCCCTGCATCACAACGGTCCTGTCTGTCCCTACATTACAACGGTCCTGTCTGGTCTCCCTGAATTACAACGGTCCTGTCTGTTCTTACGGTCTCCCTGCATTACAACAGTCCTGTCTGTTCTAACGGTCTCCCTACATTACAACGGTCCTGTCTGTTCTTACGGTCTCCCTGCATTACAACAGTCCTGTCTGTTCTAACGGTCTCCCTACATTACAACGGTCCTGTCTGGTCTCCCTGAATTACAACGGTCCTGTCTGGTCTCCCTGCATCACAACGGTCCTGTCTGTTCTCCCTGCATCACAACGTTCCTGTCTGTTCTAACGGTCTCCCTACATTACAACGGTCCTGTCTGTCCCTACATTACAACGGTCCTGTCTGCTCTTACGGTCTCCCTGCATTACAACGGCCCTGTCTGTTCTAACGGTCTCCCTACATTACAACGGTCCTGTCTGGTCTCCCTGCATCACAACGGTCCTGTCTGTTCTTACGGTCTCCCTGCATCACAACGGTCCTGTCTGGTCTCCCTACATTACAACGGTCCTGTCTGTTCTTAAGGGTCTCCCTGCATCACAACGGTCCTGTCTGGTCTCCCTGCATTACAACGGTCCTGTCTGTTCTAACGGTCTCCCTACATTACAACGGTCCTGTCTGTTCTCCCTGCATCACAACGTTCCTGTCTGTTCTAACGGTCTCCCTACATTACAACGGTCCTGTCTGTCCCTACATTACAACGGTCCTGTCTGCTCTTACGGTCTCCCTGCATTACAACGGTCCTGTCTGTTCTCCCTGCATCACAACGGTCCTGTCTGTTCTAACGGTCTCCCTACATTACAACGGTCCTGTCTGTTCTCCCTGCATCACAACGGTCCTGTCTGTTCTAATGGTCTCCCTACATTACAACGGTCCTGTCTGGTCTCCCTGCATCACAACGGTCCTGTCTGGTCTCCCTGAATTACAACGGTCCTGTCTGTTCTTACGGTCTCCCTGCATTACAACAGTCCTGTCTGTTCTAACGGTCTCCCTACATTACAACGGTCCTGTCTGGTCTCCCTGCATTAAAACGGTCCTGTCTGGTCTCCATGCATCACAACGGTCTTGTCTGTTCTAACGGTCTTGTCTGTTCTAACGGTCTCCCTACATTACAACGGTCCTGTCTGGTCTCCCTGAATTACAACGGTCCTGTCTGTTCAAACGGTCTCCCTGCATCACAACGGTCCTGTCTGGTCTCCCTGCATCACAACGGTCCTGTCTGGTCTCCCTGAATTACAACGGTCCTGTCTGGTCTCCCTGCATCACAATGGTCCTGTCTGGTCTCCCTGCATTACAACGGTCCTGTCTTCAAACAGACTTCCTGCATTACAACGGTCCTGTCTGTTCTAACGGTCTCCCTTCCACATCAATGGTCCTGTCTGTCTGACCACAATAGAGTCTTTATGTGGGAGTGGAAATCCTCAAACTTGTCCTCTGCTCCCACAGCATTTACACACACTGACATTAGCATCATTATCCACAGCTCTGGGCTGATCTAGGATCAGGTCTTCATTATCCACAGATCAGTGCTGATCTAGGATCAGGTCTTCATTATCCACAGCCCTGGGTTGATCTAGGATCAGGTCTATAGATCAACTCCTAGGGATGGTATTGAAGACTTTAATGTAAGTTACAGAAAGTAACCCACTGTTACCACCTCACTTCCTAGTGGGCCTAAAATAAACAAATAACAGAGGAGACAGTACAATAAAGTATATATATATATTTTTTTTTTAAATGTCCACATACAAATGAACCTGCACTCGCCTCTGATGACATAACTGGAACTCAGGGGGAACAGAGGGCTTCAGGAGAAAGCTTTTCTCCGTGGATAGGATTCTCCCCTGGCTCAACCTTTTATACAGTCAGTCTTGGCGCGCAAGGCTTTTTTTGTGACGTTGGCATGACAACCCTGGGTTAATCGCGTGGCCGAGGCTGTTGTGTTGTTGTGTGTTGTCAGTTGGAGTCTTTTGATTGGACAGACTTTGCGCACAGCTGCGGTTTGTGCTTTTGTGTTTCAGAGTAATTTTAGCTAACAGATTGGGACCTGTGAAAGCATGAAAGCCTCAAAACCGTTGATACTTTCAACCCCGACACTGCGAACGAGAGAAAACAGAGAGGAGAGGAAAGAGAAAGTCTGAAAACATTGGAAACATAATTTGTGGGGTATATAAACAGATGATAAAATGGCATAACGTCTCTGAAACAAATTCAATTAAATCTACTAACTGTAGAATCACCCATGAAATGCAGAACAGGGGGGGAAGCCTCATGCAAAATTCATAGATTGTCTGTTTTAGTTGTTGCTGCTGTCATCATACGGAATAGTAGTGTATCATTTGATTGCAGACATCCATTTTCATCGCCCGAAAGCATTTGTTCTGACAATGTTTATGACGTACCTCAGCTGTTGATCTCCCCGCTTCTGCAATAAAACACAAAACTTTATTCACACTGTAAAAAATACAATAAAACAGATTGTATGGCAGCTGTGTTGAAGCCATCAGAGAAAAATAACTGAGACTATCTCAACTCAAAACATGTCCAGACAAGACTACCACACAGTAAATATGATTCTGGATGAGATCCTCTACAGTCCATCTAAACCCGAAGCAGAGTGTGCAGTCACTCTTTAGTCTGTCTACACAGCCCTACTACAACACTGGGACCCAATATAGGGCACTACTACAACACTGGGACCCTATTCCCTATATAGGGCCCTACTACAACACTGGGACCCAATATAGGGCACTACTACAACACTGGGACCCTATATAGGGCCCTACTACAACACTGGGACCATATTCCCTATATAGTGCACTACTATAACACTGGGACCCTATATAGTCCACTACTACAACACTGGGACCCTATATAGGGCCCTACTACAACACTGGGACCCTATTCCCTATATAGGGCACTACTACAACATTGGGACCCTATTCCCTATATAGTGCACTACTATAACACTGGGACCTTATATAGTCCACTACTACAACACTGGGACCCTATATAGGGCACTACTACAACACTGGGACCCAATATAGGGCACTACTACAACACTGGAACCCTATTCCCTATATAGTGCACTACTATAACACTGGGACCCTATATAGTCCACTACTACAACACTGGGACCCTATATAGGGCCCTACTACAACACTGGGACCCTATATAGGGCACTACTACAACACTGCGACCCTATATAGGGCACTACTACAACACTGGGACCCTATATAGGGCATGGCTACAACACTGGGACCCAATATAGGGCACTACTACAACACTGGGACCCTATAGAGTCCACTAATACAACACTGGCACCCTATATAGGGCCCTACTACAACACTGGGACCATATATAGGGCACTACTACAACACTGCGACCCTATATAGGGCACTACTACAACACTGGGACCCTATATAGGGCACTACTACAACACTGGGACCCTATATAGGGCCCTACTACAACACTGGGACCCTATATAGGGCATGACTACAACACTGGGACCCAATATAGGGCACTACTACAACACTGGGACCCTATAGAGTCCACTAATACAACACTGGCACCCTATATAGGGCCCTACTACAACACTGGGACCCTATATAGGGCACGGCTACAACACTGGGACCCAATATAGGGCACTACTACAACACTGGGACCCTATATAGGGCCCTACCACAACACTGGGACCCAATATAGGGCACTACTACAACACTGGGACCCTATTCCCTATATAGTGCACTACTATAACACTGGGACCCTATATAGTCCACTACTACAACACTGGGACCCTATATAGGGCCCTACTACAACACTGGGACCCAATATAGAAAATTGGAACGGAAATGGCGCCACACCAAACTGGAAGTCTTCCGACTAGCTTGGAAGGACGGTACCGTGCAGTACCGTAGAGCCCTTACTGCTGCTCGATCATCCTATTTTTCTAACTTAATTGAGGAAAATAAGAACAATCCGAAATTCCTTTTTAATACTGTCGCAAAGCTAACTAAAAAGCAGCATTCCCCAAGAGAGGATGACTTTCACTTTAGCAGTGATAAATTCATGAACTTCTTTGAGGAAAAGATTATGATTATTAGAAAGCAAATTACGGACTCCTCTTTAAACCTGTGTATTCCTCCAAACCTCAGTTGTCCTGAGTCTGCACAACTCTGCCAGGACCTAGGATCAAGAGAGACGCTCAAGTGTTTTAGTACTATATCTCTTGACACAATGATGAAAATAATCATGGCCTCTAAACCTTCAAGCTGCATACTGGACCCTATTCCAACTAAACTACTGAAAGAGCTGCTTCCTGTGCTTGGCCCTCCTATGTTGAACATAATAAACGGCTCTCTATCCACTGGATGTGTACCAAACTCACTAAAAGTGGCAGTAATAAAGCCTCTCTTGAAAAAGCCAAACCTTGACCCAGAAAATATAAAAAACTATCGGCCTATATCGAATCTTCCATTCCTCTCAAAGATTTTAGAGAAGGCTGTTGCGCAGCAACTCACTGCCTTCCTGAAGACAAACAATGTATACGAAATGCTTCAGTCTGGTTTTAGACCCCATCATAGCACTGAGACGGCACTTGTGAAGGTGGTAAATGACATTTTAATGGCATCGGACCGAGGCTCTGCATCTGTCCTCGTGCTCCTAGACCTTAGTGCTGCTTTTGATACCATCGATCACCACATTCTTTTGGAGAGATTGGAAACCCAAATTGGTCTACACGGACATGTTCTGGCCTGGTTTAGATCTTATCTGTTGGAAAGATATCAGTTTGTCTCTGTGAATGGTTTGTCCTCTGACAAATCAACTGTAAATTTCGGTGTTCCTCAAGGTTCCGTTTTAGGACCACTATTGTTTTCACTATATATTTTACCTCTTGGGGATGTTATTCGAAAACATAATGTAAACTTTCACTGCTATGCGGATGACACACAGCTGTACATTTCAATGAAACAGGGTGAAGCCCCAAAATGGCCCTCGCTAGAAACATGTGTTTCAGACATAAGGAAGTGGATGGCTGCAAACTTTCTACTATTAAACTCGGACAAAACAGAGATGCTTGTTCTAGGTCCCAAGAAACAAAGAGATCTTCTGTTGAATCTGACAATTAATCTTAATGGTTGTACAGTCGTCTCAAATAAAACTGTGAAGGACCTCGGCGTTACTCTGGACCCTGATCTCTCTTTTGAAGAACATATCAAGACCATTTCAAGGACAGCTTTTTTCCATCTACGTAACATTGCAAAAATCTGAAACTTTCTGTCCAAAAATGATGCAGAAAAATTTATCCATGCTTTTGTCACTTCTAGGTTAGACTACTGCAATGCTCTATTTTCCGGCTACCCGGATAAAGCACTAAATAAACTTCAGTTAGTGCTAAATATGGCTGCTAGAATCCTGACTAGAACCAAAAAATTTGATCATATTACTCCAGTGCTAGCCTCTCTACACTGGCTTCCTGTCAAAGCAAGGGCTGATTTCAAGGTTTTACTGCTAACCTACAAAGCATTACATGGGCTTGCTCCTACCTATCTCTCTGATTTGGTCCTGCCGTACATACCTACACGTACGCTACGGTCACAAGACGCAGGCTTCCTAATTGTCCCTAGAATTTCTAAGCAAACAGCTGGAGGCAGGGCTTTCTCCTATAGAGCTCCATTTTTATGGAACGGTCTGCCTACCCATGTCAGAGACGCAAACTCGGTCTCAACCTTTAAGTCTTTACTGAAGACTCATCTCTTCAGTGGGTCATATGATTGAGTGTAGTCTGGCCCAGGAGTGGGAAGGTGAACGGAAAGGCTCTGGAGCAACGAACCGCCCTTGCTGTCTCTGCCTGGCCGGTTCCCCTCTTTCCACTGGGATTCTCTGCCTCTAACCCTATTACAGGGGCTGAGTCACTGGCTTGCTGGGGCTCTCTCATGCCGTCCCTGGAGGGGGTGCGTCACCTGAGTGGGTTGATTCACTGTTGTGGTCATCCTGTCTGGGTTGGCGCCCCCCCCATGGGTTGTGCCGTGGCGGAGATCTTTGTGGGCTATACTCAGCCTTGTCTCAGGATGGTAAGTTGGTGGTTGAAGATATCCCTCTAGTGGTGTGGGGGCTGTGCTTTGGCAAAGTGGGTGGGGTTATATCCTTCCTGTTTGGCCCTGTCCGGGGGTGTCCTCGGATGGGGCCACAGTGTCTCCTGACCCCTCCTGTCTCAGCCTCCAGTATTTATGCTGCAGTAGTTTATGTGTCGGGGGGCTGGGGTCAGTTTGTTATATCTGGAGTACTTCTCCTGTCCTATTCGGTGTCCTGTGTGAATCTAAGTGTGCGTTCTCTAATTCTCTCCTTCTCTCTTTCTTTCTCTCTCTCGGAGGACCTGAGCCCTAGGACCATGCCCCAGGACTACCTGACATGATGACTCCTTGCTGTCCCCAGTCCACCTGGCCATGCTGCTGTTCCAGTTTCAACTGACCTGAGCCCTAGGACCATGCCCCAGGACTACCTGACATGATGACTCCTTGCTGTCCCCAGTCCACCTGGCCATGCTGCTGCTCCAGTTTCAACTTCCACCTGACTGTGCTGCTGCTCCAGTTTCAACTGTTCTGCCTTATTATTATTCGACCATGCTGGTCATTTATGAACATTTGAGCATCTTGGCCATGTTCTGTTATAATCTCCACCCGGCACAGCCAGAAGAGGACTGGCCACCCCACATATCCTGGTTCCTCTCTAGGTTTCTTCCTAGGTATTGGCCTTTCTAGGGAGTTTTTCCTAGCCACCGTGCTTCTACACCTGCATTGCTTGCTGTTTGGGGTTTTAGGCTGGGTTTCTGTACAGCACTTTGAGATATCAGCTGATGTACGAAGGGCTATATAAATACATTTGATTTGATTTGATTTGAATATAGGGCACTACTACAACACTGGGACCCAATATAGGGCCCTACTACAACACTGGGACCCTATATAGGGCATGGCTACAACACTGGGACCCAATATAGGGCACTACTACAACACTGGGACCCTATTTCCTATATTGTGCACTACTATCAAATCAAATCAAATCAAATTTATTTATATAGCCCTTCGTGGTCCTAGGGCTCAGGTCAGTTGAAACTGGAACAGCAGCATGGCCAGGTGGACTGGGGACAGCAAGGAGTCATCATGTCAGGTAGTCCTGGGGCATGGTCCTAGGGCTCAGGTCCTCCGAGAGAGAGAAAGAAAGAGAGAAGGAGAGAATTAGAGAACGCACACTTGGATTCACACAGGACACCGAATAGGACAGGAGAAGTACTCCAGATATAACAAACTGACCCCAGCCCCCCGACACATACTATAACACCGGGACCCAATATAGGGCACTACTACAACACTGGGACCCAATATAGGGCCCTACTACAACACTGGGACCCTATATAGGGCACGGCTACAACACTGGGACCCAATATAGGGCACTACTACAACACTGGGACCCAATATAGGGCACTACCACAACACTGGGACCCAATATAGGGCACTACTACAACACTGGGACCCTATTCCCTATATAGTGCACAACTATAACACTGGGACCCTATATAGTCCACTACTACAACACCGGGACCCTATATAGTGCCCTACTACAACACTGGTACCCTATATAGGGCCCTACTACAACACTGGGATCCAATATAGGGCACTACTACAACACTGGGACCCAATATAGGGCCCTACTACAACACTGGGACCCTATTTCCTATATAGTGCACTACTATAACACTGGGACCCTATATAGGGCCCTACTACAACACTGGGACCCTATATAGGGCCCTACTACAACACTGGGACCCAATATAGGGCACTACTACAACACTGGGACCCAATATAAGGCCCTACTACAACACTGGGACCCTATTTTCTATATAGTGCACTACTATAACACTGGGACCCTATATAGGGCCCTACTACAACACTGGGACCCTATTCCCTATATAGGGCACTACTACAATGCTGGGACCCTATTCCCTATATAGGGCACTACTACAACACTGGGACCCTATATAGGGCACGGCTACAACACTGGGACCCAATATAGGGCCCTACTACAACACTGGGACCCTATTCCCTATATAGTGCACTACTATAACACTGGGACCCTATATAGTCCACTACTACAACACTGGGACCCAATATAGGGCACTACTACAACACTGGGACCCTATATAGGGCCCTACTACAACACTGGGACCCAATATAGGGCACTACTACAACACTGGGACCCTATTCCCTATATAGTGCACTACTATAACACTGGGACCCTATATAGGGCCCTACTACAACACTGGGACCCTATTCCCTATATAGGGCACTACTACAATGCTGGGACCCTATTCCCTATATAGTGCATTACTAAAACACTGGGACCCAATATAGGGCACTACTACAACACTGGGACTCTATTCCCTATATAGTGCACTACTACAACACTGGCACCCTATATAGGGCACTACTACAACACTGGGACCCAATATAGGGCACTACTACAACACCGGGACCCTATTCCCTATATAGGGCACTACTACAACACTGGGACCCAATATTGGGCACTAATACAACACTGGGACCCTATTCCCTATATATAGTGCACTACTACAACACTGGGCCCCTATTCCCTATATAGGGCACTACTACAATGCTGGGACCCTATTCCCTATATAGTGCATTACTACAACACTGGGACCCTATTCCCTATTTAGTGCACTACTACAACACTGGGACCCTATTCCCTATATAGTGCACTACTACAACACTGGGTTCCTATTCCCTATATAGTGCACTACTACAACACTGGAACCCTATTCCCTATATAGGGCACTACTACAACGCTGGGACCCTATTCCCTATATAGTGCATTACTACACACTGGGACCCTATTCCCTATATAGTGCACTACTACAACACTGGGACACTATTCCCTATATAGTGCACTACTCCAACACTGGGACCCTACATAGTGCACTACTACAACACTGGGACCCTATTCCCTATATAGTGCACTACTACAACACTGGGACCCTATATAGTGCACTACTACAACACTGGGCCCCTATTCCCTATATAGTGCACTACTCCAACACTGGAACCCTATTCCCTATATATAGTGCACTATTCCAACACTGCGACCCTATTCCCTATATAGTGCACTACTACAACACTGGGACCCTATATAGTGCACTACTACAACACTGGGACCCTATTCCCTATATAGTGCACTACTTTTGACCTATTTGTACTGGCATCAGGCACCGCTGTTGAGTTGTGGTCGTAGTAAATCAAACAATGAATGACTTTTCAACTGAGGAAACATACTTCAGGATTTTAATGTACCTGTCACAGCCATTTTGTTTCCAGAGAGAGTGATTCATAGAGAATATCGGTCTCAGTAGGACACTGCTACACATCTGACATTTACCTCTTGTTTATATTTTATGCATGGGTTTATTAAGCAAGTTTCAATGTGTGTGTGTGTGCGTGTGTGTGTGCGTGTGTGTGTGCGTGTGTGTGTGCGTGTGTGCGTGCGTGCGTGTGTGTGTGTAGGGTAATATCTTAGCTCATAGCTACTAGTTAGAGATGTCAGCAGAGCCTACAGGGCTATACTTCCATCAGGCTGTAGTCTGTAAATAAGTAATGAGACTGACTTGAGCTGAAATGACAACCGGCTGTGAATAAGTCAAACATTGAAGAAATATTGTTATTTATCCTGCTGAATAGTTAATAAAACCCAGTGTGTTGAGACGAGAAGACGAGGGGCCCAATCCACTGAACAGTTAATAACACCTAGTGTGTTGAGACGAGACGACGAGGGGCCCAATCCATTGAACAGTTAATAACACCTAGTGAGTTGAGACAAGAAGAGGAGACAAGGGGCCCAATCCACTGTATAGTTTAAATACCCAGTGTGTTGAGACGAGACGAGAAGACGAGGGGCCCAATCCACTGAACAGTTAATAACACCTAGTGAGTTGAGACGAGAAGACGAGGGGCCCAATCCACTGAACAGTTAATAACACCTAGTGAGTTGAGACGAGTTGAGACGAGATGAGACGACGAGGGGCCCAATCCACTGAACAGTTAATAACACCTAGTGTGTTGAGATGAGACGAGACGACGAGGGGCCCAATCCACTGTATAGTTAATAACACCCAGTGTGTTGAGACGAGACGAGACGACGAGGGGCCCAGTCCACTGTATAGTTAATAACACCTAGTGAGTTGAGACGAGATGAGGAGACGAGGGGCCCAATCCACTGAACAGTTAATAACACCTAGTGAGTTGAGACGAGATGAGACGATGAGGGGCCCAATCCACTGTATAGTTAATAACACCTAGTGTGTTGAGACGAGACGAGACGACGAGGGGCCCAATCCACTGTATAGTTAATAACACCTAGTGTGTTGAGACGAGACGAGACGACGAGGGGCCCAATCCACTGTATAGTTAATAACACCTAGTGAGTTGAGACGAGACGAGACGACGAGGGGCCCAATCCACTGTATAGTTAATAACACCTAGTGTGTTGAGACGAGACGAGACGACGAGGGGCCCAATCCACTGTATAGTTAATAACACCTAGTGTGTTGAGACGAGACGACGAGGGGCCCAATCCACTGTATAGTTAATAACACCTAGTGAGTTGAGATGAGATGACGAGGGGCCCAATCCACTGAAGAGTTAATAACACCTAGTGAGTTGAGACGAGTTGAGACGAGATGAGACGACGAGGGGCCCAATCCACTGTATAGGTAATAACACCCAGTGTGTTGAGACGAGAAGACGAGGGGCCCAATCCACTGAACAGTTAATAACACCTAGTGTGTTGAGATGAGACGAGACGACGAGGGGCCCAATCCACTGTATAGTTAATAACACCCAGTGAGTTGAGATGAGACGAGAGGACGAGGGGCCCAGTCCACTGTATAGTTAATAACACCTGGTGAGTTGAGACAAGATGAGGAGACGAGGGGCCCAATCCACTGAACAGTTAATAACACCTAGTGAGTTGAGACGAGATGAGACGACGAGGGGCCCAATCCACTGTATAGCTAATAACACCCAGTGTGTTGAGACGAGACGACGAGGGGCCCAGTCCACTGTATAGTTAATAACACCTAGTGAGTTGAGACGAGATGAGACGACGAGGGGCCCAATCCACTGAACAGTTAATAACACCCAGTGAGTTGAGATGAGACGACGAGGGACCCAGTCCACTGAACAGGTAATAACACCCAGTGTGTTGAGACGAGATGAGACGAGATGAGACGACGAGGGGCCCAATCCACTGAACAGTTAATAACACCTAGTGAGTTCAGACGAGATGAGACGACGAGGGGCCCAATCCACTGAACAGTTAATAACACCTAGTGTGTTGAGACGAGACGACGACGGGCCCAATCCACTGTATAGGTAATAACACCCAGTGAGTTGAGATGAGACGACGAGGGACCCAATCCACTGTATAGTTAATAACACCCAGTGAGTTGAGATGAGACGACGAGGGACCCAGTCCACTGAACAGGTAATAACACCCAGTGTGTTGAGACGAGACGACGAGGGGCCCAATCCACTGTATAGGTAATAACACCCAGTGTGTTGAGACGAGACGACGAGGGGCCCAATCCACAAAGTCACAATGTCATGGTATTATAAGTCACAATGTCATGGTATTATAAGTCACAATGTCATTTCTAGGGGTCAAATAAATTGAGGAATGTTGTTTGGAAATCAATCGAAAATGGTAATCTATATTTTTCATGATTGTGTAATTTTGGGTGGTTTCATTTTATCCAGCTTTCTGCTTCTTTTTTAATGTCACTAGCTATCTCTCTGAAGAGGACTAGAGGTCCATGTTGTGTTACTGAATAATATAGTGTGTAAATTACATTTCAATGAACTCAGTTTGGGGATGGAGGTTGGAGGGACTGAAAACAGGCATGTCAAATGGTTTCAACCAAGGTTATTACCGTTTTGCTTGTTTATTTTAGTTTGTCCATTTTTTGTTTTAATCTCTCTATATACAGTATATCATAGTAAACCATTTCTATATATATATCATAGTAACAACTGTTTCTCTATATTTATATCATAGTAAAAGTTTTAGTGAATTGGAAATAATTGACAACAAAATGTCAGTTCAAGATATCACCACCCTCATAATCAAATCAAATCCAATTTTATTTGTCACATGCTTGGTGAACAACAGGTGTTGACTAACAGTGAAATGTGCCCCTCCCAACAATGCAGAGAGAAAGTAAGAGACAATAATATAAAGATAATGAAATCAGTAATAAATACAGAACGAGTAACTTCACGTTTAATGTAGAGATTCAAAACAATCGTGGGTTTTGGGCAATGTGTCCTTTTAAAGGTTCTTTACGTCGACATAATGCATCTTTTACCGTGAATGCGGTTCGTAAACGCCTTTGAGACGTGCAGTACGATTGGATTACATCTGTACTCATGTATAATCAAACGAGTCCCTGCATACCTTGGTATTGAAAAACAAAAAAACCATAACAATGAGCTTTTTAAGAAATTAAGATTTAAATGTTTTTTTTAACAGAAACAAATACAGGTCTCTCTGTAGTCAGCAGGAAGCATATTGTCATACATTTCTACCTGTTGTTGATTAGGATGATACTATTTATCAAAGTGCAGCTGTCTCTACTGTTAAAACCCCTGGATGACATTTCATCATAACGCCTTTCATTTTATCACAGGATACAGTTTTATTACTCATCGCTGTATTGTTTACTGAAAGGTTGGCTGGTCCTCTTTACGGTCACGTAGATCACATCATTACCTTCTTCTTGTTTACAAAGCCCTGCTCCAAAAGCTTCCAACATACCTAACTTCACTGTTCAGATTTAAAATGTAAAGTTATCAAACCCCATTGGATGGCTACAGAGTTAACTCTAGAGACCCCATTGGATGGCTACAGAGTTAACTCTAGAGACCCCATTGGATGGCTACAGAGTTAACTCTAGAGACCCCATTGGATGGCTACAGAGTTAACTCTAGAGACCCCATTGGATGGCTACAGAGTTACCTCTAGAGACCCCATTGGGTGCCTACAGAGTTAACTATAGAGACCCCATTGGGTGCCTACAGAGTTAACTATAGAGACCCCATTGGGTGCCTACAGAGTTAACTCTAGAGACCCCATTGGATGGCTACAGAGTTACCTCTAGAGACCCCATTGGGTGCCTATAGAGTTAACTCTAGAGACCCCATTGGGTGGCTACAAAGTTAACTCTAGAGACCCCATTGGATGGCTACAGAGTTAACTCTAGAGACCCCATTGTATGGCTACAGAGTTAACTCTAGAGACCCCGTTGGATGGCTACAGAGTTAACTCTAGAGACCCCATTGGATGGCTACAGAGTTACCTCTAGAGACCCCATTGGGTGGCTACAGAGTTAACTATAGAGATGCCATTGGGTGCCTATAGAGTTAACTCTAGAGACCCCATTGGATGCCTACAGAGTTACCTCTAGAGACCCCATTGGATGGCTACAGAGTTAACTCTAGAGACCCCATTGGGTGCCTACAGAGTTAACTCTAGAGACCCCATTGGGTGCCTATAGAGTTAACTCTAGAGACCCCATTGGATGCTTATAGAGTTAACTCTAGAGACCCCATTGGATGGCTACAGAGTTAGATCAACCTTTAGTAGTCTTGCTCCACATGTCTGGAATAATCTCCAATATAAATGTAGAATAGATGCGTTAGTGTCCCTTGGGCAGTTCAAACAGCGGACAAGAGGATTTCTATAATGATCAGTGTGTTTGTTTTAGTGTTGTGTATATTGTGTATATTGTGTATATTGTGTATATTGTGTATATTGTGTATATTTATGTTATGTGTGTTTTAAATTGTATTTTGATACATGTTTTTTTATTGTGTATATATAGGGGTCCCTCGTAAAAGAGACACTGGTCTCAACGGTTACTCCCTGGGGGTCCCTCGTAAAAGAGACACTGGTCTCAACGGTGACTCCCTGGGGGTCCCTCGTAAAAGAGACACTGGTCTCAATGGTGACTCCCTGGGGGTCCCTCGTAAAAGAGATACTGGTCTCAACGGTGACTCCCTGGGGGTCCCTCGTAAAAGAGACACTGGTCTCAATGGTGACTCCCTGGGGGTCCCTCGTAAAAGAGACACTGGTCTCAACGGTTACTCCCTGGGGCTCCCTCGTAAAAGAGACACTGGTCTCAATGGTGACTCCCTGGGGGTCCCTCGTAAAAGAGACACTGGTCTCAACGGTTACTCCCTGGGGGTCCCTCGTAAAAGAGACACTGGTCTCAATGGTGACTCCCTGGGGCTCCCTCGTAAAAGAGACACTGGTCTCAATGGTGACTCCCTGGGGCTCCATCGTAAAAGAGACACTGGTCTCAACGGTTACTCCCTGGGGGTCCCTCGTAAAAGAGACACTGGTCTCAACGGTTACTCCCTGGGGCTCCCTCGTAAAAGAGACACTGGTCTCAATGGTGACTCCCTGGGGCTCCCTCGTAAAAGAGACACTGGTCTCAACGGTTACTCCCTGGGGCTCCCTCGTAAAAGAGACACTGGTCTCAACGGTTACTCCCTGGGGGTCCCTCGTAAAAGAGACACTGGTCTCAACGGTTACTCCCTGGGGGTCCCTCGTAAAAGAGACACTGGTCTCAACGGTTACTCCCTGGGGCTCCCTCGTAAAAGAGACACTGGTCTCAACGGTTACTCCCTGGGGCTCCCTCGTAAAAGAGACACTGGTCTCAATGGTGACTCCCTGGGGCTCCCTCGTAAAAGAGACACTGGTCTCAATGGTGACTCCCTGGGGCTCCATCGTAAAAGAGACACTGGTCTCAACGGTTACTCCCTGGGGCTCCCTCGTAAAAGAGACACTGGTCTCAACGGTTACTCCCTGGGGCTCCCTCGTAAAAGAGACACTGGTCTCAATGGTGACTCCCTGGGGCTCCATCGTAAAAGAGACACTGGTCTCAACGGTTACTCCCTGGGGCTCCCTCGTAAAAGAGACACTGGTCTCAACGGTTAGTCCCTGGGGCTCCCTCGTAAAAGAGACACTGGTCTCAACGGTTACTCCCTGGGGCTCCCTCGTAAAAGAGACACTGGTCTCAACGGTTACTCCCTGGGGCTCCCTCGTAAAAGAGACACTGGTCTCAACGGTGACTCCCTGATTAAATAAATAAAGGCAAATAATTCAATCCTAGCCTTAGTTTAGTTTTTATATCTAAGCTGGGTGATCTAGCACAATGACAGCAGTAGCAGCAGCTTGTATGTACATATGCACTAAAGTGTGTTTTCCAAAGGCATGCAGATATGCTTGCATTCCAAATTGTCCCCTATTCTCTACGTAGTGCACTACTTTAGACCATGGCCGACTCCCCCCAAAAAAATGCTGTGTTTGAACTAAATTTGGGTTCTTTGGTAACCCAGTGCTGGGTTCAATATTGGACAGAATACAAGCGGGGTATTTTGACGCAGCTATGTGGGTTGCATGAATAAACACAACATCTTGGTGTTTTGGGATTATCCAAAACATGGGTTAATTTAATCATCAGTTGGGTATACTGGGATGATCTAGCTGCTGGGTCTTTTTGAATGTTATCCTTCGGGTTATTTTCAGGAAGCGTGGCTTATTAGGGGCTTGGCTTTCAGTTAGATCTTATTGAGCCAAAAGTGGTCCCTGAAGCGTGGCTTATTAGGGGCTTGGCTTTCAGTTAGATCTTATTGAGCCAAAAGTGGTCCCTGAAGCGTGGCTTATTAGGGGCTTGGATTTCAGTTAGATCTTATTGAGCCAAAAGTGGTCCCTGAAGCGTGGCTTATTAGGGGCTTGGCTTTCAGTTAGATCTTATTGAGCCAAAAGTGGTCCCTGAAGCGTGGCTTATTAGGGGCTTGGCTTTCAGTTAGATCTTATTGAGCGAAAAGTGGTCCCTGAAGCGTGGCTTATTAGGGGCTTGGTTTTCAGTTAGATCTTATTGAGCCAAAAGTGGTCCCTGAAGCGTGGCTTATTAGGGGCTTGGCTTTCAGTTAGATCTTATTGAGCCAAAAGTGGTCCCTGAAGCGTGGCTTATTAGGGGCTTGGCTTTCAGTTAGATCTTATTGAGCCAAAAGTGGTCCCTGAAGCGTGGCTTATTAGGGGCTTGGCTTTCAGTTAGATCTTATTGAGCCAAAAGTGGTCCCTGAAGCGTGGCTTATTAGGAGCTTGGCTTTCAGTTAGATCTTATTGAGCCAAAAGTGGTCCCTGAAGCGTGGCTTATTAGGGGCTTGGCTTTCAGTTAGATCTTATTGAGCCAAAAGTGGTCCCTGAAGCGTGGCTTATTAGGGGCTTGGCTTTCAGTTAGATCTTATTGAGCCAAAAGTGGTCCCTGAAGCGTGGCTTATTAGGGGCTTGGCTTTCAGTTAGATCTTATTGAGCCAAAAGTGGTCCCTGAAGCGTGGCTTATTAGGGGCTTGGCTTTCAGTTAGATCTTATTGAGCCAAAAGTGGTCCCTGAAGCGTGGCTTATTAGGGGCTTGGCTTTCAGTTAGATCTTATTGAGCCAAAAGTGGTCCCTGAAAACTACCTGACATATGTGCACCATGACACTGCCCTCTCTCACCCTTTGCTGTGTGTGCATCTTGCTAGCTAGGCTCTGAAGATCAATAGCTAGAACTCAAATTGCTAGGGGTCTGGCCTACGTGGGGGGTAACATTTTGGGAAAATGGCACAGCAGAGCTTCCCCCCAAAAAACTGTCACTTTCAAACTAGGGATTTTGTGGCTAATTGAGGTAAGACAGTAAGTCTGCTCCAAGAATATGCATGCATGGACTACACATTGACACATCCAGCCCGGAGCATGTCTCTAAGTTTACACACTGCAAATTAAATGCTTCCTTTTGTAGTATTTTACACATTCTTCTAGAATATGAAGATTAGTCATTACATATTATAATAAGGTGATATCTATTCTAGCAATTGGATTTGCATAGGCTTTTAGGGAACTTGTACATTTCTGTAAACCTCATTGAAATCCATGTTCAACTTTTACATGTGATAACTATACAACAGAACAGATGAACAGTAACAACATTTACTCACACGGGTGGCTAACACTAACTATCCGAATGCCACGCCGTAGTAACCTACGCCCCCAGTCTTCGGATCTGACCCGCAGGGTCAAAGCTCAATAACCCAGCACCAAATAACCCAACATCAACAACCCAACCTTGCTCTTTAAAGAAAATATATAATAATGAAACCATGTTTTGTGAACGTGGGTGTAGGGGGCCATTCAACAACTGCCTCCTCACATATGCAGAAAAGTTATTCAGTTGCTATTTTCTCCTCCTACACGTTTACCGAGTTCAACATTCACTTCAACATATAGAAATAAAAACAAACATACATTTAGCATCGTAAATGACATCATGAAACAGTAGTGTTTGTTTAGTTTGTTTCTTCTACCAGTACAACTGAGTAGTCTGACTTCAAGCTTTGAAAGGAACAAACAGTAACATAAAGTATGGTCAACTTAATAAGAAAAAAGTTTTACCCGAGAATTTACACAAACACAGAATATAACAAATGATATGTAATGCAAAATAAACAAAAAAGGTAAACAGACAGAACTTTTGTAAAACCATGTTGGTACCAGTATTATAATAACGGTTTTAATGTTCTTTCAACACCTCAAAAAGTTTATATTATAAGACTAACATACATATACACATATATCAGCTGGAACTACGAGTAAATCAAGTACAGGCACCTCTGATGACAATGTTTTTGATGTCATGGTTACAGTACATTCCAGGTCATTTTCATTCCAGAGTTCTAAGTTCCAGTTCTTTTTCTTCCTGGTTGGTCAGCTGGTGCTACAGGGTCTCAGCCCCCGATTTACAACTCCTTCCTACGAAAGAAGGGGGGGGGGGGTCTGAGGTACCCAGTCTGGACAGGCTCAGGGAGGAGGAGGAGAGGGAGGAGGTGAGGGTGGAGAGCAGTAGGGAGGGGAAGAGGAGGAAGAGAGTTGAGCAAGTTAAGGGAGTTAAGGAGGACAGGGTAATGGGCAACGATTCTATCATGCAGAAGACGATGGTTCCAGTCTTGTTCCTGTTCCTGGTCCAGTCTCGTCCAGCTCCAGCATACAGGTGGCTTCAATCTTACTGGTCCCAGTCAACATGGGGAAGGTGAACCTCCGCCCTGTGACATCGTGCCAGCCTCGGGGGGAGGAGGAGGGAGAACGGACTGCCCAGCGGGAGGGGGGGCGGCGGTTGGCTGGCCTCGCCGGACGCAGGAAACACGACTCCAGGGGTGGAGCCACCGGGGAACGAGGGAGGTCCTTCAGGAGAGGAGGAAGTAGATGTTAGCAAGAGAGGGGGAGACAAAATAGTTTCCTATATTTCAATATTCAATGTTTTTTTAAATGATTTTAATAATTTAATAAAGAAGTCTGAACAAAAGCAAGTTTGACTAAAACAGGAAAACAAACAATGACCAGAGTATAGGTCTACCAGGAGGTGAAACACCAGGTGAAGGAACTACAGTGTGATGAAACAGGTGGAGGAACTACAGTGTTGTGAAACAGGTGGAGGAACTACAGTGTTGTGAAACAGGTGAAGGAACTACAGTGTGATGAAACAGGTGGAGGAACTACAGTGTTGTGAAACAGGTGGAGGAACTACAGTGTGATGAAACAGGTGAAGGAACTACAGTGTGATGAAACAGGTGGAGGAACTACAGTGTTGTGAAACAGGTGGAGGAACTACAGTGTGTGAAACAGGTGGAGGAACTACAGTGTGATGAAACAGGTGGAGGAACTACAGTGTGATGAAACAGGTGGAGGAACTACAGTGTTGTGAAACAGGTGGAGGAACTACAGTGAGATGAAACAGGTAGAGGAACTACAGTGTGATGAAACAGGTGGAGGAACTACAGTGTTGTGAAACAGGTGGAGGAACTACAGTGTGTGAAACAGGTGGAGGAACTACAGTGTGATGAAACAGGTGGAGGAACTACAGTGTGATGAAACAGGTGGAGGAACTACAGTGTGATGAAACAGGTGGAGGAACTACAGTGTGATGAAACAGGTAGAGGAACTACAGTGTTGTGAAACAGGTGGAGGAACTACAGTGTTGTGAAACAGGTGGAGGAACTACAGTGTTGTGAAACAGGTGGAGGAACTACAGTGTTGTGAAACAGGTGGAGCTGAACGATGATCAGGGCTGGACACAGAAAACCAGGATGGAGGGAGTGTGGGAAAGTGTAGTTTATATATTATGATATGATATTATTATTGAAAGTAATATATATGCCTTCACAGATGAAAGGATGGACAGAAGGAAAGGAAGTATAGAACAGGAATATGTTACTGTGTGTCTACTTTAATTAGCATGTTGTAACAGGTATGTAATTAGCAGGTAATGATATTACATAACATCCTAAATGACCCAGCATGCACCATGTAAGTGTACAAGAGGTTTGACCAGATTACACAGTGAAAACAGCATGTTGACACACACAATGTTGCTTTCCAGTTTTCACCACATCGACTCAGACCCGCTAAGCATGCGACCGTGTTAATGACCCAACTGGTAGATTCGGGTTCATTTGAAACACAAGCAGACGTCACACAAGTTCCCACGACCGTGAGAACACACGATCACACGCACGCACATTGTTTAAAGAGCTGTCTTCGTCAACGAGCTTAGACAGGTTGTTAGTGTGAGAGAAGGAGGAATGGTGAGAGAACTGTGGAGGAAGAGAGGGAAAGAGGAAGAGAGGAAGAGAGGGAGAGAGAGAGAGAGGAAGAGAGAGAGAGAAACAGAGAGAGGAAGAGAGAGAGAGAGAGAGAGAGAGAGAGAGAGAGGAAGAGAGAGAGGAAGAGAGAGAGAGAGAGAGAGAGAGAGAGAGGAAGAGGAAGGAAGAGAGAGAGAGAGAGAGAGAGATAGAGAGAGAGAGGAAGAGAGAGAGGAAGAGAGAGAGAGAGAGAGGAAGAGAGAGAGGAAGAGAGAGAGAGAGAGGAAGAGAGAGAGAAAGAGAGAGAGAGAGAGAGAGAGAGAGAGAGAGAGAGAGAGAGAGAGAGAGAGAGAGAGAGAGAGAGAGAGAGAGAGAGAGAGAGAGAGAGAGAGAGGAAGAGGAAGAGGAAGGAAGAGAGAGAGAGAGAGAGAGAGAGAGAGAGAGAGAGAGAGATAGATAGAGAGAGAGAGGAGAGGAAGGAACAGTAGGGCTCAAACATCAGTCACAGACAGAGCAGAAGCCGTGTTAGAAACCGTGTTACTGGATGTTAGATAGTCTAGTAAAAGAAAGAAACTGACGCACTCGCAAAAATGTTTTTGACAAACGTAAAGTAACCTATAGAAATAAATCAGGAAACCCTGAAGAAGACTGTCCCGAAACGCTATTTACTATAACATTCAATGTTTGGGAGCAAAGAGTGTGTGACTTTCTTTCTTTCTATGTTAAACTTTTTATATAATATACTATATATTTGATAGTCTACTACCATCAACCGTTGTTGTTGTTGTTGTTGTTGTGGTGTGTATGGATCCAAGAGTCATCTCTCTCTGTGCCACCTCAGGGGTTTGATGCGGGTTTTCACATCTACAAGATGGCTTTTTTTTTCTAGGTTATTTGAAATCAGCTCATCTACATTTTATATACAGTATAGTAGAAAAGTGGGATACTTCACATCACCAAAACCTTTCAGTACTGGTTCTTCTACAGTAGAACACACTGAGAGACGTACAGTATACAGTCAGATATGGACAGAAAACGGATGACTCTTTGGGTCACTAGAGTTGATTTGTGAATATGAATCGTTACATATTAAATACCTATATTAGACCATGCAGACATCTACACAGACAGATGTTATGATGATTAACACAGCTACGACACCACTGACTCCACCGACGGTCGACCTGTGAGGCATGCTGTGATTGGCTGATGGGGACGGGGGTGAGGTGAGGAGGGGTCCATGGTAACCCTGTGAACCCCAGTCCGTGAGGTTATAGGTCAGAGAACCAGGAAGTAAACGAGAACTTACATCACTCAGGGACAAGCAGGGTTAGAGTCCCCAGGGAGCAGATAACAAGACAGAGTGGTTCTAGAATCAGCAGAACGGAGGAGAGGGAGGGAGGGAGGGAGGGAGGGAGGGAGGGAGGGAGGGAGGGAGGGAGGGAGGGAGGGAGGGAGGGAGGGAGCATGAGAGAGAGTGTGTGAGAGTGAGAGAGAGGGGAGAGGGAGTGAGAAAGAGAAGAAAGAGAGAGAGAGGTGAGGGAGTGATAGAGAGAGAGAGAGAGAGAAAGAGAGGAGAGAGAGAGAGAGAGAGAGAGAGAGAGAGAGAGAGAGAGAGAGAGAGAGAGAGAGAGAGAGAGAGAGAGAGAGAGAGAGAGAGAGAGGGAAACAGGGACACAGGATAAAGCTGGTGGATCAACGGTAGAGGATCAATGTAGAAGAAGGTCAGTGACCTCACAGCAGCAAACAGACACGCAGGAACAAGTCTACTTTCTACATTTCATATACAGGCTACAGTAAATCAGTACTGTAGTCACATCACTGTTAATACAGGCTACAGTAAATCAGTACTGTAGTCACATCACTGTTAATACAGGCTACAGTAAATCAGTACTGTAGTCACATCACTGTTAATACAGGCTACAGTAAATCAGTACTGTAGTCACATCACTGTTAATACAGGCTACAGTAAATCAGTACTGTAGTCACATCACTGTTAATACAGGCTACAGTAAATCAGTACTGTAGTCACATCGCTGTTAATACAGGCTACAGTTAATCAGTACTGTAGTCACATCACTGTTAATACAGGCTACAGTAAATCAGTACTGTAGTCACATCACTGTTAATACAGGCTACAGTAAATCTGTACTGTAGTCACATCACTGTTAATACAGGCTACAGTAAATCAGTACTGTAGTCACATCACTGTTAATACAGGCTACAGTAAATCAGTACTGTAGTCACATCACTGTTAATACAGGCTACAGTAAATCAGTACTGTAGTCACATCACTGTTAATACAGGCTACAGTAAATCAGTACTGTAGTCACATCACTGTTAATACAGGCTACAGTAAATCAGTACTGTAGTCACATCACTGTTAATACAGGCTACAGTAAATCAGTACTGTAGTCACATCACTGTTAATACAGGCTACAGTAAATCAGTACTGTAGTCACATCACTGTTAATACAGGCTATAGTAAATCAGTACTGTAGTCACATCACTGTTAATACAGGCTACAGTATATCAGTACTGTAGTCACATCACTGTTAATACAGGCTACAGTCAATCTGAGGGGATAAAAAGGGTCCTCACATTCAGATGATTTATTTCTCATTGATATTTTCCATATTTCTGAATTTACCTACTTTCATCTTGCCTGCATCACAACCCATGTCAAATCAAGTGTGTGTGTGTGTCAGTAAAGAAATAAAACAACAGTAAAAAGACATTTGAAAATAAGAGTAGCAAGGCTACATACAGACACCTGTTAGTCAGGCTGATTGAGGTAGTATGTACATGTAGATATGGTTAAAGTGACTATGCATATATGATGAACAGAGAGTAGCAGCAGCGTAAAAGAGGGGTTGGCGGGTGGCGGCACACAATGCAAATAATCCGGGTAGCCATTTGGTTACCTGTTCAGGAGTCTTATGGCTTGGGGGTAAAAACTGTTGAGAAGCCTTTTTGTCCTAGAATTGGCAATCCGGTACCGCTTGCCATGCAGTAGAGGAGAGACACCGCCTGGTGTAGAGGTCCTGGATGGCAGGCAGCTTTGCCCCAGTGATGTACTGGGCCGTACGCACTACCCTCTGAAGTGCCTTGTGGTCGGAGGCCGAGCAATTGCCGTACCAGGCCAGGATGCTCACGATGTTAAAGCTGTAGAACCTTTTGAGGATCTCAGGACCCATGCCAAATCTTTTTAGTTTCCTGAGGGGGAATAGGCTTTGTCGTGCCCTCTTCACGACTGTCTTGGTGTGTTTGGACCATTCTAGTTTGTTGTTGATGTGGACACCAAGGAACTTGAAGCTCTCAACCTGTTCCACTACAGCCCCGTCGATGAGAATGGGGGCGTGCTCAGTCCTCCTTTTCCTGTAGTCCACAATCATCTCCTTAGTCTTGGCTACGTTGAGGGATAGGTTGTTAGTCTGGCACCAACCGACCAGGTCACTGACTTCCTCCCTATAGGCTGTCTCGTCTTTGTCGGTGATCAGGCCTACCACTGTTGTGTCGTCTGCAAACTTATTGATGGTGTTGGAGTCATGCCTGGCCATGCAGTCGTGGGTAAACAGGGAGTACAGGAGGGGACTGAGCATGCACCCCTGGGGAGTTCCAGTGTTGAGGATCAGCGTGGCAGATGTGTTGCTCCCTACCCTCACCACCTGGGGGCGGCCCGTCAGGAAGTCCAGGATCCAGTTGCAGAGGGAGGTGTTTAGTCCCAGGGAAAGGCAGTATGGCGTGCAATAGTGATGTGAGCCATTACCAACCTTTCAAAGCTCATGGCTCCGGACGTGAGTGCCACGGGTCTGTAGTCCTTTAGGCAGGTTGCCTTTGTGTTCTTGGTCTGCTTGAAACATGTTGGTATTACAGACTCAATCAGGGCCATGTTGAAAATGTCAGTGAAGACACCTGCCAGTTTTTTATTTGATTTATTTTTTATTGTACCTTTATTAAACTAGGCAAGTCAGTTAAGAACAAATTCTTATTTTCAATGACGGCCTGGGAACAGTGGGTTAACTGCCTGTTCAGGGGCAGAACAACAGATTTGTACCTTGTCAGCTCGGGGGTTTGAACTTGCAACCTTCCGGTTACTAGTCCAACGCTCTAACCACTAGGCTACCCTGCGCTGCCACAGTTGGTCAGCGCATGCCCGGAGCACACGTCCTGGTAATCTGTCTGTCCCCGCGGCCTTGTGAATGTTGACCTGTTTAAAGGTCTTACTCACGTCGGCTACGCAGAGAGTGATCACACAGTTGTCCGGAACAGCTGATGCTCTCGTGCATGCTTCAGTGTTGCTTGCCTCGAAGCGAGCATAGAAGTGATTTAGCTTGTCTGGTAGGCTCGTGTCACTGGGCAGCTCGTGGCTGTGCTTCCCTTTGTAGTCTGTAACAGTTTTCCAAGCCCTGCCACATCCGACGAGCGTCGGAGCCGGTGTTGTATGATTCAATCTTAGTCCTGTATTGACGCTTTGCCTGTTTGATGGTTTGTCGCAGGGCATAGCGGGATTTCTTGTAAGCTTCCGGGTTAGTGTTAAGAGATAACATGGTTGTTATCATACACAATAAACACTATGTAGTGTACACAACACACAATAAACGTTATGACTACACTATAACATGCTGTATATTGTACCACAACCCTGGTAATAACCAGTCTACTAACTACACTACCCCAGTCCTGTAATATCCAGTCTAACAACTACACTCCCCCAGTCCTGTAATATCCAGTCTAACAACTACACTCCCCCAGTCCTGTAATATCCAGTCTAACAACATAGTCCTGTAATATCCAGTCTAACAACATAGTCCTGTAATATCCAGTCTAACAACTACACTACCCCAGTCTTGTAATATCCAGTCTAACAACTACACTACCCCAGTCCTGTAATATCCAGTCTAACAACCACACTACCCCAGTCTTGTAATATCCAGTCTACTAACTACACTACCCCAGTCTTGTAATATCCAGTCTACTAACTACACTACCCCAGTCCTGTAATATCCAGTCTAACAACTACACTCCCCCAGTCCTGTAAAATCCAGTCTAACAACATAGTCCTGTAATATCCAGTCTAACAACATAGTCCTGTAATATCCAGTCTAACAACATAGTCCTGTAATATCCAGTCTAACAACTACACCACCCCAGTCCTGTAAAATCCAGTCTAACAACATAGTCCTGTAATATCCAGTCTAACAACTACACTACCCCAGTCTTGTAATATCCAGTCTAACAACTACACTCCCCCAGTCCTGTAATATCCAGTCTAACAACATAGTCCTGTAATATCCAGTCTAACAACATAGTCCTGTAATATCCAGTCTAACAACATAGTCCTGTAATATCCAGTCTAACAACATAGTCCTGTAATATCCAGTCTAACGACATAGTCCTGTAATATACAGTCTAATAACATAGTCCTGTAATATCCAGTCTAACAACTACACTACCCCAGTCTTGTAATATCCAGTCTAACAACATAGTCCTGTAATATCCAGTCTAACGACATAGTCCTGTAATATCCAGTCTAACAACATAGTCCTGTAATATCCAGTCTAACAACTACACTCCCCCAGTCCTGTAATATCCAGTCTAACAACATAGTCCTGTAATATCCAGTCTAACAACATAGTCCTGTAATATCCAGTCTAACGACATAGTCCTGTAATATCCAGTCTAACAACATAGTCCTGTAATATCCAGTCTAACAACATAGTCCTGTAATATCCAGTCTAACGACATAGTCCTGTAATATCCAGTCTAACAACATAGTCCTGTAATATCCAGTCTAACAACATAGTCCTGTAATATCCAGTCTAACGACATAGTCCTGTAATATCCAGTCTATATGTGGTCATTAAGAGAGTAAAAACATCTACAGATTTGTGATTTACAGGTCAGGCTTGACATTGACTGACCAGGTGAATCCAGGTGAAAGCTGTGATCTCTTATTGATGTCACCTGTTCAATCCACTTTAAATCAGTGTAGATGAAGGGGAGGAGACCAGTTAAAGAAGGATTTTTAAACCTTGAGACAATTGAGACATGGATTGTGTTTGTGTGTCGTTCAGAGGGTGAATGGGAAAGACAAAAGATTCATTCAGAAAGTATTCAAACCCCTTGACTTTTTCCACATTTTGTTACGTTACAGCCTTATTCTAAAACTGAATTTAAAAATAAATGTTCCTCATCAATCTACACACAATACCCGATAATGACAAACTGAAAGCAGTTTTATTTCAAATTTATTGCAAACGTATTACAAATAAAAACAGAAATATCTCATTTAATTATTCAGACCCTTTGCTATGAGACTCAACATTGAGTTCAGGTGCATCCTGTTTCCATTTATCATCATTGACATGATTCAACAACTTGATTGGAGTCCACCTGTGGTAAATTCAATTGATAGGACATGATTTGGAAAGGCTCACACCTGTCTATATAAGGTCCCACAGTTGACAGTGTGTGTCAGAGCAAAAACCAAGCCATGAAGTCAAAGGAATTTTCCGTAGAAAGCCAAGACAGTATTGTGTCGAGGCACAGATCTGGGGAAGGGTACCAAAACATTTCTGCAGCATTGAAAGTTCCCAATAACACAGTGGCCTCCACAATTCTTAAATGGAAGAAGTTTGAAACCACCAAGACTCTTCCTAGAGCTGGCCGCCCGCCAAACTGAGCAATCGGGGGATAAGGGCCTTGGTCGGGGAGGTGACCAAGAACCTGATGCTCACTCTGACAGAGCGCCAGAGTTCCTCTGTGGAGATGGGAGAACCTTCCAGAAGGACAACCATCTCAGCAGCACTCCATCAAACAGGCCTTTATGGTAGAGTGGCCAGACAGAAGCCACTCCTCAGTAAAAGGCACATGACAGCCCGCTTGGAGTTTGCCAAAAGGCAACTAAAGGACTCTCAGACCATGAGAAACAAGATTATCTGGTCTGACGAAACCAAGATTACATCTGGAGGAAACCTGGCACCATCCCTATGGTGAAGCATGGTGGTGGCAGCATCATGTTGTGGGCTGTTATTTAGCGGTTGGGACTGGGAGACTAGTCAGGATCGAGGGAAAGATGAACAGAGCAAAGTACATAGAGATACTTGATGAAAACCTGCTCTTGAGCACTCAGGACCTCAGACTGGGGCGAAGGACCCTAAGCACACAGCCAAGACAACGCAGGAATGGCTTCGGGACAAGTCTCGGAATGTCCTTGATTGGCCCAGCCAGAGCCAGGACTTGAATATCTTGGGAGACCTGAAAATAGCTGTCCAGCGATGCCCCCCATCCAACCTGACAGAGCTTGAGAAGATCTGCAGAGAAGAATGGGAGAAACTCCCCAAATACAGGTGAAGACAAGGTCGACATTATGGGGTATTGTGATGTCATTATGGGGTATTGTGATGTCATTATGGGGTATTGTGATGTCATTATGGGGTATTGTGATGTCATTATGGGGTACTGTGATGTCATTATGGGGTATTGTGATGTCATTATGGGGTATTGTGATGACATTATGGGGTATTGTGATGTCATTATGGGGTATTGTGATGTCATTATGGGGTACTGTGATGTCATTATGGGGTATTGTGATGTCATTATGGGGTATTGTGATGTCATTATGGGGTATTGTGATGTCATTATGGGGTATTGTGATGTCATTATGGGGTATTGTGATGTCATTATGGGGTATTGTGATGTCATTATGGGGTATTGTGTGTAGATTGATGAGGATTTTTTTAAAAGTATAATCAATTTTAGAATATGACAAACGTAACTAAAAAGTCAAGGGGTCTGAATACTTTCCGAATGCACTGTAAGTCCCTTTGAATGAGGTATGGTAGTGCAACTCAATATTAGGAAGATGTTGTTAATGTTTTGTACACTCAGTGTATGTACATTAGGAATAGAAATTAGTGCTTCACTGTAATGTTTTCATTCACTTTAAACATACACTATTATCATAATGTTATATAGCTTTTAAACTACTTTTTGCTCAGATCTTTTCTAATGGTCTACTGATACTGGAATCACTAAAAGAATTTCAACCAAAATGTTATATTCATGTTTTTTCAACACATTGCTTGGGGCAAGATCACCCTTAGTGAAGTTGACCTGATGTATCCAGTTTCCAGGGATACAGCTATTTCAACCTAGCTTCCTTTTCCTCTAAAAAAAACTGCTACGTTAGAACAGACAGCCAGGGTTTGAAACCCTCAGTACTATCGGGTCAGCCCTACTCCCTATGGTCACGGCAATGCTAACTACAATACTAACAGTGTCCAACTGAATGGGTGGTGACTGAAGCAGAGTGATAGGAGTCAAAAGGAGTCAGATCAGCCCTTTCCAGTATAGAGAAGAAACAAAGAAGCACAATAGTATATACTGAACTTGGGGAAAATACAATAGAATACTGTAGAATACAATAGAATACAATAGAATACTGTAGAATACAATAGAATACAATAGAATACAGTAAAATACAGTAGAATATTGAAAATACTGTAGAATACACTAAAATACTGTACAATACAATAGAATACAGTAAAATACTGTAGAATACAATAGAATCCAGTAAAGTACTGTAGAATACAATAGAATACAGTAAAATACTGTACAATACAATAGAATACAGTAAAATACTGTAGAATACAATAGAATACAGTAAAATACTGTACAATACAATAGAATACAGTAAAATACTGTACAATACAATAGAATACAGTAAAATACTGTATGTGGAAAAAAGTAATTCAATATGAAACAAATCAATGTTTTTTGATCAGACAAGAAAACACCAGCACGGAGTTATATGATTTTTTAAAATTATTATTTCCTAAATGTTTTTTTTTGGGTCAAAATATTGGTTGTCTGGGTCTGTATAGCCCAATGGGTGGGCTAATAAACTAACAACAAATATAAACAACCAATCCAGTTAGTAGAGTGATAGTATTTAGACTAAAACTAGTAAACCTAATAAACACCAAGCAATAAACGCAGTAGGTGTTATTATTTACCTCCAAACACCCCGACTGGTTCCTGTCTCCCTCCGCCTGTCGCCCCTCTCTCGTGTAGCCTCCCTGTCCCTGGGCTGAGGACCCACCAGTCCCTCCAGACCCCAGTCTCTTCTCCTCCCTGAAGCTCTGTTCCAACAGCTTCTTGTTCAGCAGACGGGCTGCGTTCTCTGCCAGGGTGTATCCAGGCGGGGCAGACAGGTCCTGGCGTATACTGAGCACCTCCGGTGTCCTCTCCCCCCCTGTCCCCCCCGGCCCTCCCTGGGTCTCTACTATCAGCTGCACCGGGCTGGGAGAACGCCCGCGGACATTCCTCAGAAACTCCTGGACAGCTCCAAGGTATCTTGGATCTTTGAGGTCTGAGGGGGGTAGACCGGGTTCACCAGGAGGTGAGGGGTCAAGGGGGGTGGGGCGGGAGCGGCTGGGGGACTTGGTGAATTTGCACTGCGGGGGTTCGTAGGCCACGGGGCTGTGGTCTATGATGTTGAAGAGACAAGACAGGCCGTCGTTGATGGTGGTGTGGACCGGAGAGTCCCTGGTGGTGGTGGAGCGAGCCCAGGCCGACTCAGAGGCACCCTTCTGGGGGGTGGTAGGGGTAGGGGCCCTGGGGCCGGCCGTGGAGCTTGAGGCCCCACCTTGGAGGTCAGCCTTCGATGATGTTGACAGCTTCCTCTGGAGCTTAGGGGAGCCGTACTTAGGAGAACAACATGGACGCTCGAACTTGGACTGGACTACAGGAGAGTACTGTATCTTACGGATGTTTCTGGAGGGGGAGGAGATGGGGGTGGAGCCTCCTTTAGGGGTGAGGCAGCGGTGGGGGGAGCTGGTGAGGGTGCGGAGGATGTCTGTCTGTAACCCCACGCTGATGGTCTGAGTGGTCTGGGTTCCCCGAGTGGTGAAACCATTTGTCTGACACGCCATATCTCGGAGCTGTGGAGTCAATTAAACAGACAGGTGAAAAGTCTAAGTGAGAAGAGGATCCCCAAACCTGAAAGACTGTAGAAACCTCACAGAGATGAACAGCTAGACAGTATACTGTAGAAACCTCACAGAGATTAACAGCTAGACAGCAGACTAGATGGTTGAACAACAGACTAGATGGATGAACAACAGGCTAGATGGATGAACAACAGACTAGATGGATGAACAGCTAGACAACAGACTAGATGGATGAACAACAGACTAGATGGATGATCAACAGACTAGATGGATGAACAACAGACTAGATGGATGAACAACGAGAAAACCGACTAGATAGATGAACAACAGACTAGATGGATGAACAACAGACTAGATGGATGATCAACAGACTAGATGGATGAACAACAGACTAGATGGATGAACAACAGACTAGATGGATGAACAACAGACTAGATGGATGAACAGCTAGACAACAGACTAGATGGATGATCAACAGACTAGATGGATGAACAACGAGAAAACCGACTAGATGGATGAACAACAGACTAGATGGATGAACAACAGACTAGATGGATGAACAACAGACTAGATGGATGATCAATGGACTAGATGGATGAACAGCAGACTAGATGGATGAACAACAGACTAGATGGATGATCAACAGACTAGATGGATGAACAACAGACTAGATGGATGAACAACAGACTAGATGGATGAACAGCTAGACAACAGACTAGATGGATGAACAGCAGACTAGATGGATGATCAACAGACTAGATGGATGATCAACAGACTAGATGGATGATCAATGGACTAGATGGATGAACAGCAGACTAGATGGATGAACAACAGACTAGATGGATGATCAACAGACTAGATGGATGAACAACAGACTAGATGGATGAACAACAGACTAGATGGATGAACAACAGACTAGATGGATGAACAACAGACTAGATGGATGAACAACAGACTAGATGGATGATCAACAGACTAGATGGATGAACAGCTAGACAACAGACTAGATGGATGAACAGCAGACTAGATGGATGATCAACAGACTAGATGGATGATCAACAGACTAGATGGATGATCAATGGACTAGATGGATGAACAGCAGACTAGATGGATGAACAACAGACTAGATGGATGAACAGCAGACTAGATGGATGAACAACAGACTAGATGGATGAACAGCTAGACAACTTACTAGATGGATGAACATCTAAACAACAGACTAGATGGATGAACAACAGACTAGATGGATGACAAACAGACTAGATGGATGAACAACAGACTAGATGGATGAACAACAGACTAGATGGATGAACAACAGACGTGATGGATGAACAGCAGACTAGATGGATGAACAACAGACTAGATGGATGAACAACAGACTAGATGGATGATCAACAGACTAGATGGATGAACAGCAGACTAGATGGATGAACAACAGACTAGATGGATGAACAGCAGACTAGATGGATGAACAACAGACTAGAAGGATGAACAGCAGACTAGATGGATGATCAACAGACAGAATAGATGGATGAACAACAGACAGAATAGATGGATGAACAACAGACTGGATGGATGATCAACAGACTAGATGGATGATCAACAGACTAGATGGATGAACAACAGACTAGATGGATGAACAACAGACTAGATGGATGAACAACAGACTAGATGGATGAACAGCTAGACAACAGACTAGATGGATGAACAGCTAGACAACATACTAGATGGATGAACAACAGACTAGATGGATGAACAACAGACTAGATGGATGAACAAGAGGCTAAATGGATGATCAACAGACTAGATGGATGAACAGCTAGACAACAGACTAGATGGATAAACAGCTAGACAGCAGACTAGATGGATGAACAACAGACTAGATGGATGAACAACAGACTAGATGGATGAACAACAGACTAGATGGATGATCAACAGACTAGATGGATGAACAGCTAGACAACAGACTAGATGGATGAACAGCTAGACAACAGACTAGATGGATGAACAATTGACTAGATGGATGATCAACAGACTAGATGGATGAACAGCAGACTAGATGGATGAACAACAGACTAGATGGATGAACAGCAGACTAGATGGATGATCAACAGACTAGATGGATGAACAGCTAGACAACAGACTAGATGGATGAACAGCTAGACAACATACTAGATGGATGAACAACAGACTAGATGGATGAACAACAGACTAGATGGATGAACAACAGGCTAGATGGATGATCAACAGACTAGATGGATGAACAGCTAGACAACAGACTAGATGGATGAACAGCTAGACAGCAGACTAGATGGATGAACAACAGACTAGATGGATGAACAACAGACTAGATGGATGAACAACAGACTAGATGGATGATCAACAGACTAGATGGATGAACAGCTAGACAACAGACTAGATGGATGAACAGCTAGACAACAGACTAGATGGATGAACAACAGACTAGATGGATGATCAACAGACTAGATGGATGAACAACAGACTAGATGGATGATCAACAGACTAGATGGATGAACAACAGACTAGATGGATGAACAACGAGAAACCGACTAGATGGATGAACAACAGACTAGATGGATGAACAACAGACTAGATGGATGATCAACAGACTAGATGGATGAACAACAGACTAGATGGATGAACAACAGACTAGATGGATGAACAACAGACTAGATGGATGATCAACAGACTAGATGGATGAACAGCTAGACAACAGACTAGATGGATGATCAACAGACTAGATGGATGAACAACGAGAAAACCGACTAGATGGATGAACAACAGACTAGATGGATAAACAACAGACTAGATGGATGAACAACAGACTAGATGGATGAACAGCGAGAAAACCGACTAGATGGATGAACAACAGACTAGATGGATGAACAACAGACTAGATGGATGATCAACAGACTAGATGGATGAACAACAGACTAGATGGATGAACAACAGACTAGATGGATGAACAACAGACTAGATGGATGAACAACAGACTAGATGGATGAACAACAGACTAGATGGATGATCAACAGACTAGATGGATGAACAGCTAGACAACAGACTAGATGGATGAACAGCTAGACAACAGACTAGATGGATGAACAACAGACTAGATGGATGATCAACAGACTAGATGGATGAACAGCAGACTAGATGGATGAACAACAGACTAGATGGATGAACAGCAGACTAGATGGATGATCAACAGACTAGATGGATGAACAGCTAGACAACAGACTAGATGGATGAACAACAGACTAGATGGATGAACAACAGACTAGATGGATGAACAACAGGCTAGATGGATGATCAACAGACTAGATGGATGAACAGCTAGACAACAGACTAGATGGATGAACAGCTAGACAGCAGACTAGATGGATGAACAACAGACTAGATGGATGAACAACAGACTAGATGGATGAACAACAGACTAGATGGATGATCAACAGACTAGATGGATGAACAGCTAGACAACAGACTAGATGGATGAACAGCTAGACAACAGACTAGATGGATGAACAACAGACTAGATGGATGATCAACAGACTAGATGGATGAACAGCAGACTAGATGGATGAACAACAGACTAGATGGATGAACAGCAGACTAGATGGATGATCAACAGACTAGATGGATGAACAGCTAGACAACAGACTAGATGGATGAACAGCTAGACAACATACTAGATGGATGAACAACAGACTAGATGGATGAACAACAGACTAGATGGATGAACAACAGGCTAGATGGATGATCAACAGACTAGATGGATGAACAGCTAGACAACAGACTAGATGGATGAACAGCTAGACAGCAGACTAGATGGATGAACAACAGACTAGATGGATGAACAACAGACTAGATGGATGAACAACAGACTAGATGGATGATCAACAGACTAGATGGATGAACAGCAGACTAGATGGATGAACAACAGACTAGATGGATGAACAGCAGACTAGATGGATGATCAACAGACTAGATGGATGATCAACACACTAGATGGATGAACAGCTAGACAACAGACTAGATGGATGAACAACAGACTAGATGGATGATCAACAGACTAGATGGATGAACAGCTAGACAACAGACTAGATGGATGAACAGCTAGACAGCAGACTAGATGGATGAACAACAGACTAGATGGATGAACAGCTAGACAACAGACTAGATGGATGAAGAGCTAGACAACAGACTAGATGGATGAACAGCAGACTAGATGGATGAACAACAGACTAGATGGATGATCAACAGACTAGATGGATGAACAACAGACTAGATGGATGAACAACAGACTAGATGGATGAACAACAGACTAAATGGATGAACAACAGACTAGATGGATGATCAACAGACTAGATGGATGAACAGCTAGACAACAGACTAGATGGATGAACAGCAGACTAGATGGATGATCAACAGACTAGATGGATGAACAGCTAGACAACAGCAACAGATACAACGTCAACAGACCTGTCTCTGTTGCTCCAGGTGGTCCGAGGTGCCAGAGCGGTAGTTCCTAACGGAGAAGGCCACCTCCTTCATGTCATCACTGAGGTTCCGTGACAGCTGCAGCTCCAGAGACGAGGCGTACCCCACTGTGGGGATGGGACCCCCAACCCCCCCCCCACCCTCTAATAACTCCTTATGACAGGAAGGAGGCCACCTACCATCACCAAACACCTCGTCTGGACCTCCTACCCCTCCAATCCCGGAGGCACCCCCTACTTCACCAACACCCCCACCCCCTTGCCCCTTAGTTCCTTTGGGGTACAGGTAGTCTTGATCGGAGGGCCCGGGGGATCGGGTGGGGCTGTGGGAGACGTGGACCCCGGCTCCCCCTCCTATGTTACCCCCGTTTCCCCTGAGTGGGGAGCGCTGGCAGTGTGGTGGGCAGGGGGGCTCGTGGCTGGATTGGGTATTGGTGGTCAAAGTGGCGCTGGTGGTTAGGAACCACGAGGCCGGCTGGAATGGTTCTGGAAGTCAGAGAGAGAATGTGGAATGATTAGAACTAGAATTCTAACTAATACAGCTCTGAAACGGATTCTCGGAGAACCAATATCCCTCGCTTAAAACACTGCCCCTTGGAACAATCCTTGGATAGATTCTTTTATTTTTTATTCTAAAGACAGACACCGTAAATGACTTGGTAATAGGAGATAAATGTATTCCCATGACAGACAGGGTAAATGACTTGGTAAGAGGAGATAATGCATTCCCATGACAGACACCGTAAATGACTTGGTAATAGGAGATAAATGTATTCCCATGACAGACAGGGTAAATGACTTGGTAAGAGGAGATAATGTATTCCCATGACAGACAGGGTAAATGACTTGGTAAGAGGAGATAAATGTATTCCCATGACAGACAGTGTAAATGACTTGGTAAGAGGAGATAATGTATTCCCATGACAGACAGGGTAAATGACTTGGTAAGAGGAGATAATGCATTCCCATGACAGACACCGTAAATGACTTGGTAATAGGAGATAAATGTATTCCCATGACAGACAGGGTAAATGACTTGGTAAAAGGAGATAATGCATTCCCATGACAGACACCGTAAATGACTTGGTAATAGGAGATAAATGTATTCCCATGACAGACAGGGTAAATGACTTGGTAAGAGGAGATAATGTATTCCCATGACAGACAGGGTAAATGACTTGGTAAGAGGAGATAAATGTATTCCCATGACAGACAGTGTAAATGACTTGGTAAGAGGAGATAATGTATTCCCATGACAGACAGTGTAAATGACTTGGTAAGAGGAGATAATGTATTCCCGTGACTTAATGTAGATCAGATCTAAGGACGTGCAATTTAAATGTTTCATATCAAGACATTTTTTGATTTGAAATCTTTTTGACATCAAATTATATTAGAAATAAATATAAACTCCTGGAACCAAGACTTACAAAGAACTGATATTGGCACAAGATGGAGGGACTGTTGGAACATAACTAACTAAATTACAGTTAACGAAAATCTACGCAGTATTTTTCCAGTATCAACTAATGTATAGAATTCATTATACAAGTGACACAAATTCTAGTAGCACAACGGCAGAGTCATGTATTAAGTGTAAAACTAACAATGACTCAATAATCCAGGCCTTCTGGGAATGTTATGATGTCATAAAGTTATGGGCGGAGTTAGAAAGTTGAAACTAACTCAATAATCCATGCCTTATGGGAATGTTATGATGTCATAAAGTTATGGGCGGAGTTAGAAAGTTGAAACTAACTCAATAATCCATACCTTCTGGGAATGTTATGATGTCATAAAGTTATGGGCGGAGTTAGAAAGTTGTCAGTCAGAAGTATTACAACGTAAATGTACTTTTTAATCCGTCTGTCTGCATATTTCTCGACACGACATATGAGGGAGCAGTGAGATACCTGACGGGTTGGACGACACTTTTCTTGTCAATCATCTTGAAAAAAAACGTAGACTGTAAATCAACCAATCCGCCGTCGTTAAGACAATGGGAAGGCTAAATGCTTTATTATCTAAATGTGCATGGGCCACGGAGAGAAACACAATGCTGCAGTTTGAGGCCATGTGGAGGAGACTGATGCGCTGGAGATGGGGGGGGAGCAGGTGGTTCTGGGTAGGGGTGATGCTGTGAATGTTTGTGTGATGTTGTCATTTGCATGTGTATGTTTTAAATAAATATTAAAAAAATGTAAATAAAAAATGTAAATGGTGGTGGTAAAAACAGACAGCATTAAACCATGAGCAACATCAGTACCTGAAGCGGGCCGTTCTGCCCAGGCGTCCATGGCTGTAGGGGTGTGGTGGCCTGGTGTCGGGGATGGGCCAGGGACAGGGAAGTCCCAACCCTTACTGTTGAACTCCTCAATGTACTTCAGGTCGTCGGGTGACAGAGGCGGAGTCACATCGTCACGGCCACGGTCACCATGACGACCCCTGTCAGGCAGGAAGGGAGAGCTGTCCATCAGACGCTGGAAGTCACTCATGGAACAGACCGACTTAGCCCTGAGGAGGAGGAGAGAAAAGGTGTCAGTGAAAACACATTATCAGACAATGTAGCAAAGGAGAGAAGAGGAGAGAGTGCAGAGAGGATTCAGTCCATCAGCATCACAGATCCACCGCTGAATCCTGTCACTAGAAGGAAGACGTAGGTAAGGACATGATAGAGGTAAACAGCACAGGTAGGACTGTCTCTGTCATATCTCGTGTCTAAACTACATGCTAGAGCCTCTCTTCACAGGCAGGACTGTCTCTGTCATATCTCTTGTCTAAACTACATGCTAGAGCCTCTCTTCACAGGCAGGACTGTCTCTCTCTGTCATATCTCTTGTCTAAACTACATGTTAGAGCCTCTCTTCACAGGCAGGACTGTCTCTGTCATATCTCTTGTCTAAACTACATGTTAGAGCCTCTCTTCACAGGCAGGACTGTCTCTGTCATATCTCTTGTCTAAACTACATGTTAGAACCTCTCTTCACAGGCAGGACTGTCTCTGTCATATCTCTTGTCTAAACTACATGTTAGAGCCTCTCTTCACAGGCAGGACTGTCTCTGTCATATCTCTTGTCTAAACTACATGCTAGAGCCTCTCTTCACAGGCAGGACTGTCTCTCTCTGTCATATCTCTTGTCTAAACTACATGTTAGAGCCTCTCTTCACAGGCAGGACTGTCTGTCATATCTCTTGTCTAAACTACATGTTAGAGCCTCTCTTCACAGGCAGGACTGTCTCTGTCATATCTCTTGTCTAAACTACATGCTAGAGCCTCTCTTCACAGGCAGGACTGTCTCTGTCATATCTCTTGTCTAAACTACATGTTAGAGCCTCTCTTCACAGGCAGGACTGTCTCTGTCATATCTCTTGTCTAAACTACATGTTACAGCCTTTCTTCACAGAGCATAAAAACATCTAGTGAAGGCCAGTTAATGCATTTCATTTCATTAGGGATCGCTATAAATTGAGTCAATAATTAATCATCAGGCTGCAATGACTTGGATCATGTACCATTACGATCTTTCACAGAGCTGCTTCACAGAGCTGCTTCACAGAGCTGCTTCACAGAGCTTCTTCACAGAGCTGCTTCACAGAGCTTCTTCACAGAGCTGCTTCACAGAACTTCTTCACAGAGCTGCTTCACAGAGGTGCTTCACAGAGCTTCTTCACAGAGGTGCTTCATAGAGCTGCTTCACAGAGCTGCTTCACAGAGGTGCTTCATAGAGCTGCTTCACAGAGGTGCTTCATAGAGCTGCTTCACAGAGGTGCTTCATAGAGCTGCTTCACAGAGGTGCTTCATAGAGCTGCTTCATAGAGCTGCTTCAACACAAACCATCAGGGAAAATCCCTTCCTACAGCAGTCATTTCTTTACCCAAAGGATGTATCAGTACAGTAGACTTGCTAAATATACAGTGAGTGGAGGTCAGAGCACACAACAGCCAAATGCAGAAAACATATCTATTGTAAATGTTAAAATGGCAGCCTGTCTAGATACGATAAGTGGAAACAATACCAGTAATAACATCATTTGGATGAATCCAGGTAAGTCACACCTACAGTAACAACAAGGACAGGTTGTCACAGTAACAACAAGGACAGGTTGTCACAGTAACAATAAGGTTGTTACCTGAGCAGGCTGCCAAAACCCATCTCCTCCTCCTCCTGGTACTTCGAGGGGCCCTCTCTGTCTGGGATCTCATTCAGAGCCTGAAATCTCATACACACACACAAACAGACTCACACACACACACACACAAACAGACTCACACACACACACACACACACACACACACACACACACACACACACACACACACACACACACACACACACACACACACACACACACACACACACACACACACACACACACAAACAGACTCACACACACAAACAGCCTCACACACACACACAAACAGACTCACACACACACACACACACACACACACACACACACACACACACATAGAGAAGTGTTAGTGCAGGGCTGGTACAAAACCCTGCACTGGACCCTAGACCCTATTCCCTATATAGTGCACTACTATAGACCCTATTCCCTATATAGTACACTACTATAGACCCTATTCCCTATATAGTGCACTACTATAGACCCTATTCCCTATATAGTACACTACTATAGACCATATTCCCTATATAGTGCACTACTATAGACCCTATTCCCTATATAGTGCACTACTATAGACTCTATTCCCTATATAGTACACTACTATAGACCATATTCCCTATATAGTGCACTACTATAGACCCTATTCCCTATATAGTACACTACTATAGACCATATTCCCTATATAGTACACTACTATAGACCCTATTCCCTATATAATGCACTACTATAGACCCTATTCCCTATATAGTGCACTATACGACATAGAGAATTAGTTCTAACATGTCTCACCTGGTTCAAACAGGGGAACCTCTTGTCAGAGTCCAGTCTGCAGGGAGGTGGGCCCTTCAGGCCACCCAGGGGGTCCAGTGTCAGAGCATCCAGGAAAAGGTTATCCGTTGGGCCTCTGAACCTCACTACAGCCCCCTGCTCTTCATGGGCCTCCGAGTCGGAGTGGGAGCGGGTGGGGAGGGAAACAGGGCCTGGGATGGCAGAGCGAGGAAAGCGTGGTGACCTTGGGGAGCGAGGGGCCTTGCATGGGCTCTCCTGGGGGGAAAAGACACCCCTGTGTGCTCCTGCTCTCTCCCCTTCTTTGATGTCGGATGGTGAGCCCTCACTGACCCTCTGTACCTTAAGCTCTCTCTGTAGCTGTGGGGGGAGGATAGAGAGGAGCGGGAGAGAAAGGGAAGAGAGGATAGGAAGGAGGGAGGAGAGGAGAGGAGAGGGAGAGAAAGGGAAGAGAGGATAGGAAGGAGGGAGGAGAGGAGAGGAGCGGGAGAGAAAGGGAAGAGAGGAAAGGAAGGAGGGAGGAGAGGAGAGGAGAGGGAGAGAAAGGGAAGAGAGGATAGGAAGGAGGGAGGAGAGGAGAGGAGCGGGAGAGAAAGGGAAGAGAGGATAGGAAGGAGGGAGGAGAGGAGAGGAGCGGGAGAGAAAGGGAAGAGAGGATAGGAAGGAGGGAGGAGAGGAGAGGAGCGGGAGAGAAAGGGAAGAGAGGATAGGAAGGAGGGAGGAGAGGAGAGGAGCGGGAGAGAAAGGGAAGAGAGGATAGGAAGGAGGGAGGAGAGGAGAGGAGAGGGAGAGAAAGGGAAGAGAGGATAGGAAGGAGGGAGGAGAGGAGAGGAGCGGGAGAGAAAGGGAAGAGAGGATAGGAAGGAGGGAGGAGAGGAGAGGAGCGGGAGAGAAAGGGAAGAGAGGAAAGGAAGGAGGGAGGAGAGGAGAGGAGAGGGAGAGAAAGGGAAGAGAGGATAGGAAGGAGGGAGGAGAGGAGAGGAGCGGGAGAGAAAGGGAAGAGAGGAAAGGAAGGAGGGAGGAGAGGAGAGGAGAGGGGAGAGAAAGGGAAGAGAGGATAGGAAGGAGGGAGGAGAGGAGAGGAGCGGGAGAGAAAGGGAAGAGAGGAAAGGAAGGAGGGAGGAGAGGAGAGGAGAGGGAGAGAAAGGGAAGAGAGGATAGGAAGGAGGGAGGAGAGGAGCGGGAGAGAAAGGGAAGAGAGGAAAGGAAGGAGGGAGGAGAGGAGAGGAGAGGGGAGAGAAAGGGAAGAGAGGAAAGGAAGGAGGGAGGAGAGGAGAGGAGAGGGAGAGAAGGGAAGAGAGGAAAGGAAGGAGGGAGGAGAGGAGAGGAGAGGGAGAGAAAGGGAAGAGAGGAAAGGAAGGAGGGAGGAGAGGAGAGGAGAGGGAGAGAAAGGGAAAGAGAGGATAGGAAGGAGGGAGGAGAGGAGAGGAGCGGGAGAGAAAGGGAAGAGAGGAAAGGAAGGAGGGAAGAGAGGAGAGGAGAGGGAGAGAAAGGAAAGAGAGGAAAGGAAGGAGGGAGGAGAGGAGAGGGAGAGAAAGGGAAGAGAGGATAGGAAGGAGGGAGGAGAGGAGAGGAGCGGGAGAGAAAGGGAAGAGAGGAAAGGAAGGAGGGAGGAGAGGAGAGGAGAGGAGAGAAAGGGAAGAGAGGATAGAAGGAGGGAGGAGAGAGAGGAGCGGGAGAGAAGAGAGAAGAGAGGAAAGGAAGGAGGGAGGAGAGGAGAGGAGAGGGAGAGAAAGGAGAAGAGAGAGAAATGGGAAGAGGAAGGAAGGGGGAGGAGGAGCGGCAGAGGATGAGAGGGAGAGAAGGGAAGACTAGGAAATGAAGGAGGGAAGGAGAGGAGAGGCAGAGGGAGAGAAAGGGAAGAGAGGATAGGAAGGGGGAGGAGAGGGCAGGAGAGGAGCGTGGAGATGAAGGAAGAGGAGAACGGAGCGGGAGGAGAAAGAGGAGAGGAGAGGAAAGGAGAGGAGAGGAGAGGAGGCGGGAGGAGAAGGGAAGAGAGGATAGGAAGGAGGAGAAGGATGAGGAGAGGACGAGGGAGAGAACGGGACAGATGAGGAATCGAGAGAGGATAGGAGGAGGGAGGACCGCTAGGAGAAGGAGAGGGAGCGAAAGGGACGAGAGGATAGGAAGGAGGGGAGGGAGAGGGAGAGTAGAGGGAGGAGAAGAGGAAGGAAGAGAGGAAAGGAAGAAGGAGGAGAGTAGCGGAGCGGGAGATGGAGGGAGAATTGAACGGGAAGAAGGAGGATAGGAAGGAGGAGAGGAGAGGAGGAAGGAGCGGGAGAGGCAAGGGAAGAGGAGGCTAGGAAGGAGGGAGGAGAGGAAGGAGCGGGAGGAAAGGGAAGAAGAAAGGAAGGGAGGGAGGAGAGGAAGGAGGGAGAGAGGAGAGGAGAGGGAGGGAAAGGGAAAGAGAGGATAGGAAGGAGGGAGGAGAGAGGAGAGGAAGAGGGAGCGGGAGGAAAGGGAAGAAGAGAGGAAAGGAAGGAGGGAGGAGAGGAGAGGAGAGGGAGAGAAAGGGAAGAGAGGAAAGGAAGGAGGGAGGAGAGGAGAGGGAGAGGGAGAAAGGGAAAGAGAGGAAAGGAGGAAAGGAAGGAGGGAGGAGAGGAGAGGGAGGAAAGGGAAGAGAGGACAGTAAGGAGGGGGAGAGGAGAGGAGAGAGGAGAGGGAGGAGAAAGGGAAAAGAGAGGATAGGCAGGAGGGATGAATAGATGAGCGGAGCGGGAGAGAAAGGGAAGAGAGGAAAGGAGGAGGGGAGGAGAGGAGAGGGAGAGAAAGGGAATGAGAGGTAGGAAGGAGGGAGGAGAGGAGAGGGAGGGAGGAGAGAGAGAAAATGGAATAGAGGATAGGAAGGAGGAGGAAGGAGGAGAGGAGCGGGAGAGAAAGAGAACCGGAAGAGAGGAAAGGAGAGGAGGGAGGAGAGGAGAAGGAGAGGAGAGATAAGGGAGAGAGGGAAAGGAAGGAGGGAGCGAGAGGGAGAGGAGAGGAGAGGGAGAGAAAGGGGAAGAAGAGAGGATAGGAAGGAGGGAGGAGAGCGAGAACGAGGGCAGGGGAAGAGAAGGGGAGGACAGGGAGAGGGAAACAAAAACAAAATGTACATCGTCAAAATGTTCAGTGATCATATTATAATGCCATAAGCATCAATATAACACTGTGAGACATTGTTCCTGATTTCATCATTATTAACAATGTATCTTATGCATTTCAAAACCTCTCAGACATATAATGGAATATTCACTTCTTCTATTCCTTTCTCCTCTCTCCTTCCTCTCTCCCCTCATCTCCCTCCTCTCTCCTTCCTCTCTCCCCTCATCTCCCCCTCATCTCCCTCCTCTCCCCCCCTCCCCCCCTACCTCCCTCTCCATACCTCCCTCCCCCTCTCTCCTCTCTCTCCCTTCACCTCCTCTCACTCCTCTCCCCCTACCTCCCCTCCTCTCCCTCCTTTCTCCCTTTCACCTCCGTCATCCACCCCTCCCCCATCAATTCCTCCCGTCCCCCTCCTCCTCTCCCTACCTCCCCTCCTCTCACTCCTCTCCCCCTCCCTACCTCTCCTCCTCTCTCCCTTCACCTCCTCTCTCCCTCCCTCTCCCTCCTCCTCTCTCCCTACCTCCCATCCCCTCCTCTCCCTCCTCTCTCCCTTCCATCCCCCCCTCTCCATACCTCCCCTATTCTCACTCCTCTCCCCCTCCCTTTCTCCCTTCACCTCCTCTCTCCCTCCCTCCCCCTCTCTCCCTCCCCTCCTCCTCTCTCCCTTCACCTCCTCTCTCCCCCTCCTCACCCTCTCCATCTTGTGGTTTCTCATGTTGCTGTCCCACTCTTGTCTCTCCTGGTCGAAGCGTTCCAGTAGGCCTCTCCTCTCCCTCCCCCTCCTCTCCTCCCTCCCTCCCCTCCTCTCTCCCTCCCCCTCCTCTCTCCCCCTCCTCACCCTCTCCATCTCGTGGTGCATGTTTCTCATGTTGCTGTCCCACTCTTGTCTCTCCTGGTCGAAGCGTTCCAGTAGGCCTCTCCTCTCCCTCCCCCACCTCTTCTCTCCCTGCTGCAGCTTCCAGTGGAGGTCCAGGGAGGTGCTGTGGCTCTCTGCCAGGAGGCAACGGTGCTCCTCTCGCTCCTGTTTAAAGGCCCAGTCTGGGTCTCCTCCTCCTCCCTGCGTCTCCCCTCTGTCCTCTCCTCTCACCTCTCCTTTCTCTTCTCGTCTCTCCTCTTCCAGCTGGGTTGAACACATAAACAGACAGGCAATAGATGAATACAGTTGAAGAACAATCCATAACAATGTGGTGACGTATGAGGATGGGTCCTTCTACTGACCGTGTGAGCTGACCAGGAGACACTCAGTCTGTCAGGTGACCTGACCACAATCAGTCTGTCAGATGACCTGACCACAATCAGTCTGTCAGGTGACCTGACTACAATGTGGTGACGTATGAGGATGGGTCCTTCTACTGACCGTGTGAGCTGACCAGGAGAAACTCAGTCTGTCAGGTGACCTGACCACAATCAGTCTGTCAGATGACCTGACCACAATCAGTCTGTCAGGTGACCTGACTACAATGTGGTGACGTATGAGGATGGGTCCTTCTACTGACCGTGTGAGCTGACCAGGAGAAACTCAGTCTGTCAGGTGACCTGACTACAACCATTCTGTCAGGTGACCTGACTACAACCAGTCTGTCAGATGACCTGACTACAACCAGTCTGTCAGGTGACCTGACTACAATGTGGTGACATATGAGGATGGGTCCTTCTACTGACCGTGTGAGCTGACCAGGAGAAACTCAGTCTGTCAGGTGACCTGACTACAATCAGCCTGTCAGATGACCTGACCTACAACCAGTCTGTCAGGGGACCTGACTGCATCCCAGTGATGCTGTCTCTATAATCTCTTTAAGGCAGACATCTGCATCCCAGTGATGCTGTCTCTTTAAGGCAGACATCTACATCCCAGTGATGCTGTCTCTTTAATCTCTTTAACAGACATCTACATCCCAGTGATGTTGTCTCTATAATCTATTTAAGGCAGACATCTGCATCCCAGTGATGCTGTCTCTAAGGCAGACATCTGCATCCCAGTGATGCTGTCTCTATAATCTCTTTAAGGCAGACATCTACATCCCAGTGATGCTGTCTCTATAATCTCTTTAAGGCAGACATCTACATCCCAGTGATGCTGTCTCTATAATCTATTTAAGGCAGACATATGCATCCCAGTGATGCTGTCTCTAAGGCAGACATCTACATCCCAGTGATGCTGTCTATTTAATCTCTTTAAGGCAGACATCTGCATCCCAGTGATGCTGTCTCTAAGGCAGACATCTACATCCCAGTGATGCTGTCTCTTTAATCTCTTTAAGGCAGACATCTACATCCCAGTGATGCTGTCTCTATAATCTCTTTAAGGCAGACATCTGCATCCCAGTGATGCTGTCTCTAAGGCAGACATCTACATCCCAGTGATGCTGTCTCTATAATCTCTTTAAGGCAGACATCTGCATCCCAGTGATGCTGTCTCTATAATCTCTTTAAGGCAGACATCTGCATCCCAGTGATGCTGTCTCTATAATCTCTTTAAGGCAGACATCTGCATCCCAGTGATGCTGTCTCTATAATCTCTTTAAGGCAGACATCTACATCCCAGTGATGCTGTCTCTATAATCTATTTAAGGCAGACATCTGCATCCCAGTGATGCTGTCTCTAAGGCAGACATCTACATCCCAGTGATGCTGTCTCTTTAATCTCTTTAAGGCAGACATCTACATCCCAGTGATGCTGTCTCTATAATCTCTTTAAGGCAGACATCTGCATCCCAGTGATGCTGTCTCTAAGGCAGACATCTACATCCCAGTGATGCTGTCTCTATAATCTCTTTAAGGCAGACATCTGCATCCCAGTGATGCTGTCTCTATAATCTCTTTAAGGCAGACATCTGCATCCCAGTGATGCTGTCTCTTTAAGGCAGACATCTACATCCCAGTGATGCTGTCTCTAAGGCAGACATCTGCATCCCAGTGATGCTGTCTCTATAATCTCTTTAAGGCAGACAGCTACATCCCAGTGATGCTGTCTCTTTAATCTCTTTAAGGCAGACATCTGCATCCCAGTGATGCTGTCTCTTTCAGGCAGACATCTGCATCCCAGTGATGCTGTCTCTAATCTCTTTAAGGCAGACATCTTGAGTAAGTTACTTGAGCAACGTGACACTTTATCTCGGCCCATTTGACCTTCCAGGATGCCTTGTTATTGCTCTGTGTGTTTGTGTGGATTAGAGTTACCTGAGCAACCTGACACTTCATCTCTGCCCATTTGACCTCCCAGGAAGCCTTGTCATTGGCATAGTTCTGCTGCAGCTGGCACCTCCTGTTCTCCTCCTCCCTCAACTCTGACCTGAACTCCTCTAACAGGGAGCGCACCGCATGGAGCACCCTATGATTCTCCCCCACCTGGAGAGGAGGAGCGGGGGAGGAGGAGGTGAGGAAGGGGTCGAGGAAAGGGGTGAGGAGGAGGGGAGGTGAGGGAGAGGTAGCGAGGTGAGGAGGAGGAGGAGGGGAGGTGAGGGAGAGGTAGCGAGGTGAGGAGGTGAAAGAGAGAGAATGAAACTGGATTTATTCAAGATATCAGTGTCCTTTCTATTTACCTAATAATGTCAGCTGTTTCAAACACAAGTCGTGCTTTTCATTTCCAAGTTCATCTACACAAACTATAACTCTACACCACATAATAAACTCAGCAAAAAATGAAACGTCCCTTTTTCAGGACCCTGTCTTTCAAAGATAATTTGTAAAAATCCAAAAAACTTCACAGATCTTAATTGTAAACGGTTTAAACACTGTTTCCCATGCGTGTTCAATGAACCATAAACAACGAATGAACATGCACCTGTGGAACGGTCATTAAGACACGAACAGCTTACAGACGGTAGAAACCCACCATCGCTGGACCAGACAGGACTGGCAAAAAGTGCTCTTCGCTGAGGAGTCGCGGTTTTGTCTCACCAGGGGTGATGGTTGGATTCGCGTTTATCGTCAAAGGAATGAGCATTACACCGAGGCCTGTACTCTGGAGCGGGATCGATTTGGAGGTGGAGGGTCCATCATGGTCTGGTGCGGTGTGTCACAGCATCATCGGACTGAGCTTGTTGTCATTGCAGGCAATCTCAACGCTGTGCGTTACAGGGACCTATTGGATCGGAGGGTGAGGGCTAGGGCCATTACTCCAGAAATGTCCAGGAACTTGCAGGTGCCTTGGTGGAAGAGTGGGGTAACATCTCACAGCAAGAACTGGCAAATCTGATGCAGTCTATGAGGAGGACATGCACTGCAGTACTTAATGCAGCTGGTGGCCACACCAGATACTGACTGTTACTATTGATTTTGACCCCCCCCCCCCCCCCCTTTGTTCAGGGACACATTATTCAATTTCTGTTAGTCACATGTCTGTGGAACTTGTTCAGTTTATGTCTCAGTTGTTGAATCTTATGTTCATACAAATATTTACACATGTTTAAGTTTGCTGAAAAATAAAACGCAGTTGACAGTGAGAGGACATTTTATTTTTTGGCTGCTGAGTTTATCTCTGCTGTGGTTTGTTTATTTGTTTGTTTAATCGGGATCCCCATTAGCAGCAGCTACTCTTCCTGGGGGAAGACACACAACATACAGCAGATACCACAACACTGATACACTGATAGACAAGGAGCACATTAACAGTACAACCATATCCAAACAATCCAAAATACTGTGTGTTTGTGTGTCCCCCCTCACAGGCCCGCCGTTCCATGAGATGTTGTTGTTTTTTTTAAAGGTTTTTCTGTTTGCTTGAGCCAATTGGAGATGAAAGGGAGACCCATGTGATCATGCCTCTGTATAATACAGTGAGTTGTCGTGAATTCATTTTGGACCTTTGGGGAACATGTGAAGAGACCTCTGGTGGCATGTCTTGTTATGTTGTATGGATGTATGAACTATATTGATTAAGCAGATCGGGAATTTTAAATCACAGTAATATTTCTCATAAAAACTAGAAGAGAAGCAATTGATCTCTCGTCAACCCTCAACCAGGAAAGACTGGCATGTCGTTGATGTCAGTTCTGTGTGTGTAGACGAACGTTGCAGTAGTGAAATGCTTGTTTCTAGCTCCAACAGTGCAGTAATGTCTAACAATTCACAACAACACACAGGATATACTGTGGTGTGTTATAGGACATGTATCAGGATATACTGTGGTGTGTTGTATGACATGTACCAGGATATACTGTGGTGTGTTATAGGACATGTACCAGGATATACTGTGGTGTGTTATAGGACATGTACCAGGATATACTGTGGTGTGTTATAGGACATGTACCATGTTATAATGTGGTGTGTTATAGGACATGTACCATGATATACTGTGTTGTGTTGTAGGACATGTACCGGGTTATACTGTGGAGTGTTATATGACATGTACCAGGATATACTGTGGTGTGTTGTAGGACATGTACCAGGTTATACTGGTTATACTGTGGTGTGTTATATGACATGTACCAGGTTATATTGTGGTGTGTTATAGGACATGTACCAGGTTATACTGTGGTGTGTTGTATGACATGTACCAGTATATACTGTGGTGTGTTATAGGACATGTACCAGGATATACTGTGGTGTGTTATAGGACATGTACCAGGATATACTGTGGTGTGTTATAGGACATGTACCAGGATATACTGTGGTGTGTACAGTACAAATTGCATCCTAAGTAGAGTGTGATGTGTTCATCCTTGTGCTAAATGCTAACAGGGCTTTGGGAACGGTTATTGAAGCAGCTCCATTTTCACATCAGTCTACACAAACCACTTCTAGTTGAAGACATCACAACAGTAGAAAGACTAGAGCATTCTGTTAATGAAACATGACATAGCCTAGGTTACTACTGCTCTGCTCTGCTCTGCTCCACACACACACACACACACACACACACACACACACACACACACACACACACACACACACACACACACACACACACACACACACACACACACACACACACACACACACACACACACACACACACAGTATGGCTGATGAGTGATAGCTTAATTTCTCTTTGACTGTGAGACATTGGTCATTCTTCACAGTTCAGCGAACAAGTAGAATGCATGCATCTAAATCATGAATGATAATAATTCACATGAACTGTATTCTACTCCGACACACAGTGAGCTCATCAAGCAGGTTGATATCTAGCCTGAAGAAATAACACATCATATAGCCAGGTCAAATAGTTACTATGTTTGCCTCCTTGTATTTTAATGTATTTTAATAATGAGCCGTGCTGAAGTAGTACTATAGTATACATGGCGACTGTAGCTAGTCAAAAACTAGCAGGGTAGCCTAGTGGTTAGAGCGTTGGACTAGTAACCAAAAGGTCAAAACATAACAGATGGAAACAGATAACATGAACGGCTACAGGAATCAAGTTTGTACTCGGCGAGAGAAACTGCCTCCTGCAAAATGATTGCATGTCTCTTCACTGGCCAACATGCCTTTAGTACCGTAGCTGGGAAGGCAACGTTCAGATACTGTGCGCAGAGACAGGAAATAGTATTATTTGGATCGTTGAACTCCACTGTACTTGAACAGACTTTGTGCTCATCCAAAGTGCACTTTAACCTTTGAGTGTATCTACCTGTGTCTGGTTTTGCAGGCGTTCAGTTGAGGGGAGTTGGGTTGTGGAGTCAGGCTCGGAGCAGTCTATCTGAGGTAGCTGGGTAAACGACCTGTCCCTGTCCTCTCTCTCCGTCTCTCCCTCTCCGTGCTCCAAGATCAGCTCTGGAATACCCTCCATCTTCTCATGGTGGGACAGACAGGACATGGAATAACAAGGTTATTAAACACAACTACAGACACGGAATAACAAGGTTATTAAACACAACTACAGACACGGAATAACAAGGTTGTTATACAACTACAGACACGGAATAACAAGGTTATTATACAACTACAGACACGGAATAACAAGGTTATTAAACACAACTACAGACACGGAATAACAAGGTTATTATACAACTACAGACACGGAATAACAAGGATATTATACAACTACAGACACGGAATAACAAGGTTATTACACAACTACAGACACGGAATAACAAGGTTATTAAACACAACTACAAACACGGAATAACAAGGTTATTATACAACTACAGACACTGTATAACAAGGCTATTATACAACTACAGACACGGAATAACATGGTTATTATACAACTACAGACACGGAATAACACGGTTATTAAACACAACTACAGACACATAATAACAAGGTTATTACACAACTACAGGCACGGAATAACAAGGTTATTATACAACTACAGACACGGAATAACAAGGTTATTATACAACTACAGACACGGAATAACAAGGTTATTATACAACTACAGACATGGAATAACAAGGTTATTAAACACAACTACAGACACAGAATAACAAGGTTATTACACAACTACAGACATGGAATAACAAGGTTATTATACGACACGGAATAACACGGTTATTAAACACAACTACAGACACAGAATAACAAGGTTATTACACAACTACAGGCACGGAATAACAAGGTTATTATACAACTACAGACACGGAATAACAAGGTTATTATACAACTACAGACACGGAATAACAAGGTTATTATACAACTACAGACATGGAATAACAAGGTTATTAAACACAACTACAGACGCGGAATAACAAGGTTATTACACAACTACAGACACGGAATAACAAGGTTATTAAACACAACTACAGAGGTGGAATAACAAGGTTATTATACAACTACAGACACGGAATAACAAGGTTATTATACAACTACAGACACGGAATAACAAGGTTATTAAACACAACTACATACACGGAATAACAAGGTTATTATACAACTACAGACACGGAATAACAAGGTTATTACACAACTACAGACACGGAATAACAAGGTTATTATACAACTACAAAGCAGGAAGACGAGCAGTAAATCAGTGAACTAACCAACCAACCAACAAACTGAGAGTCAGTCAATCAATCACTCAGTTGACCAATCAAACGACGCGATCCTGCGCTGATGATTGATTGAGTGTTTTGAGCTAGATGTCAACCCTCCTCCTGGAGAACTATTGGGACTGCAGGCTTTAGCCCCCAGCCCTGTTATACACTGTTTGGTCACTGTGTTCTAACCAAAGGTACTCAGCTCAATCCTCCTAAGTGATCGACTGCCTTTTGGTTTGTTCCTTAGGAGCCCTCCTGAGCAGGTACGTGGACAGATAAGACTCGACCAGGACTGGAGCTCCTGAGCAGGTACGTGGACAGATAAGACTCGACCAGGACTGGAGCTCCTGAGCAGGCACGTGGACAGATAAGACTCAACCAGGACTGGAGCTCCTGAGCAGGCACGTGGACAGATAAGACAACCAGGACTGGAGCTCCTGAGCAGGTACGTGGACAGATAAGACTCGACCAGGACTGGAGCTCCTGAGCAGGTACGTGGACAGATAAGACTCGACCAGGACTGGAGCTCCTGAGCAGGCACGTGGACAGATAAGACAACCAGGAGCTCCTGAGCAGGCACGTGGACAGATAAGACTCGACCAGGACTGGAGCTCCTGAGCAGGCACGTGGACAGATAAGACTCAACCAGGAGCTCCTGAGCAGGCACGTGGACAGATAAGACTCGACCAGGAGCTCCTGAGCAGGCACGTGGACAGATAAGACTCGACCAGGAGCTCCTGAGCAGGCACGTGGACAGATAAGACTCGACCAGGACTGGAGCTCCTGAGCAGGCACGTGGACAGATAAGACTCAACCAGGAGCTCCTGAGCAGGCACGTGGACAGATAAGACTCGACCAGGAGCTCCTGAGCAGGCACGTGGACAGATAAGACTCGACCAGGAGCTCCTGAGCAGGCACGTGGACAGATAAGACTCGACCAGGAGCTCCTGAGCAGGCACGTGGACAGATAAGACTCGACCAGGAGCTACTGAGCAGGCACGTGGACAGATAAGACTCGACCAGGAGCTCCTGAGCAGGCACGTGGACAGATAAGACTCGACCAGGAGCTCCTGAGCAGGCACGTGGACAGATAAGACTCGACCAGGAGCTCCTGAGCAGGCACGTGGACAGATTAGACTCGACCAGGACTGGAGCTCCTGAGCAGGCACGTGGACAGATAAGACTCGACCAGGAGCTCCTGAGCAGGCACGTGGACAGATAAGACTCGACCAGGACTGGAGCTCCTGAGCAGGCACGTGGAAGGATAAGACAACCATGCCTGGAGCTCCTGAGCAGGCACGTGGACAGATAAGACAACCAGGACTGGAGCTCCTGAGCAGGCACGTGGACAGATAAGACTCGACCAGGAGCTCCTGAGCAGGCACGTGGACAGATAAGACTCAACCAGGACTGGAGCTCCTGAGCAGGCACGTGGACAGATAAGACTCAACCAGGACTGGAGCTCCTGAGCAGGTACGTGGACAGATAAGACTCGACCAGGACTGGAGCTCCTGAGCAGGCACGTGGACAGATAAGACAACCAGGACTGGAGCTCCTGAGCAGGCACGTGGACAGATAAGTCTCGACCAGGAGCTCCTGAGCAGGCACGTGGACAGATAAGACTCGACCAGGACTGGAGCTCCTGAGCAGGCACGTGGACAGATAAGACTCGACCAGGACTGGAGCTCCTGAGCAGGCACGTGGACAGATATTTACAACCAGGACTGGAGCTCCTGAGCAGACACGTGGACAGATAAGACTCGACCAGGACTGGAGCTCCTGAGCAGGCACGTGGACAGATAAGACTCAACCAGGAGCTCTTGCCTTTTAGTCCTCCTATGAATTACTTTAACATTTATTTTGAGTCTCATGAGTGAGTGTGTCGTTGCAGAAAAATAGGCCTGGAAATGTTGAAATAAATAAATGGGTAGTTCCCCTGTCTCTGTCCTCTTCCCCAGCCTCCAGACTAAACTACCTGGGGTTCAGCCTCTACCTCTAGCCAGTCATCTCACCTCTGCGTGTGCGGTCTCCTCCCCTGCCTGTTCTCTTCCCCAGCCTCCAGACTAAACTACCTGGGGTTCAGCCTCTACCTCTAGCCAGTCATCTCACCTCTGCGTGTGCGTTCTCCTCCCCTGCCTCTGTCCTCTTCCCAAGCCTCCAGTGCATAAGGATCCAGCGTAGCTTCATATAGAAGATGATGGTGTTGTGTCTGAACAACCGGACCTCCTGCTGCAGTAGGGTTCTTTCCTGGACCCAGGGAGCCTCGTGGGCCTGCAGGCCAGTAAGATCCAGACCCCCCCTGGGCCTCACACCCTGCGGATCCAGCCGCCTCCGCTCCTCATCCTGGTGGGAGATAGGGAGGGAGTGGAGGTTGGGAGGGAGGGAGGGAGGGAAGGGGTGATAAGAGGAAGAGAGGAGGAGGGGTGGTGGTGATATGTGGGGTAGGGAGATAGGGAGGGGAACATTTTGTTATTCTCCAGTATCTCCTCATTGTTGTGGGTAGGGAGGTGGAAAGGAGTCAGGAGTTTTCCCCACATGACCCCTAGTTGAAAACTACTGTATATCTAGGTCCCAGAGTTTTTCAACGGTCCTGGAAGATTCCATGACCATGTGACCTAACCAGGAAAAACACCAAGAAAGTCTTTAACCAGGCCCCAGAGCCCTGAAGTATGTAGCCTACACTCCCATACATCTTTATTATTTACAGTAAATACACTCCAACATATTTATTATTTACAGTATATACACTCCCATACATAGCTAGTATTTACAGTATATACACTCCCATACATATTTATTATTTACAGTATGTACACTCCCATTCGTATTTATTATTTATGGTATGTACACTCCCATACATATTTATTATTTACAGTGTCTACACTCCCATACATATTTATTATTTACAGTATGTACACTCCCATACATATTTATTATTTACAGTATGTACACTCCCATTCGTATTTATTATTTATGGTATATACACTCCCATACATATTTATTATTTACAGTATGTACACTCCCCTATGTATATTATTTACAGTATATACACTCCCGTACATATTTATTATTTACAGTATGTACACTCCTGTACATATTCATTATTTACAGTATATACACTCCCCTATGTATATTATTTACAGTATATACACTCCCGTACATATTTATTATTTACAGTATATACACTCCCATACATATTTATTATTTACAGTATATACACTCCCATACACATTTATTATTTACAGTATATACACTCCCCTATGTATATTATTTACAGAATATACACTCCCGTACATATGTATTATTTTCAGTAAGTACACTCCCATACATATTTATGATTTACAGTATGTACACTCCCATACATATTTATCATTTACAGTATGTACACTCCCATACATATTTATTATTTACAGTATATACACTCCCATACATATTTATGATTTACAGTATGTACACTCCCATACATATTTATCATTTACAGTATGTACACTCCCATACATATTTATTATTTACAGTATATACACTCCCATACATATTATTTACAGTATATACACTCCCATATATATTCATTATTTACAGTATATACACGTCCCTACATATTTATTATTTACAGTATATACACTACCATACATATTTATTATTTACAGTATGTACACTCCCATACATATTTATTATTTACAGTATATACACTCTCATACATATTATTTACAGTATATACACTCCCATAAATATTCATTATTTACAGTATATACACTCCCCTGTGTATATTATTTACAGAATATACACTTCCCTACATATATATTATTTACAGTATGTACACTCCCATACATATTTATTATTTACAGTATATACACTCCCATACATATTATTTACAGTATGTACACTCCCCTGTTTATTATTTACAGTATATACACTCCCATACATATTATTTACAGTATATACACTCCCATAGATATTCATTATTTACAGTATATACACTCCCCTGTTTATTATTTACAGTATATACACTCCCGTACATATTTATTATTTACAGTATATACACTCCCATACATATTATTTACAGTATGTACACTCCCATACATATTATTTACAGTATATACACTCCCATAGATATTCATTATTTACAGTATATACACTCCCCTGTTTATTATTTACAGTATATACACTCCCGTACATATTTATTATTTACAGTATATATACTCCCATACATATTATTTACAGTATATACACTCCCCTGTTTATTATTTACAGTATATACACTCCCATACATATTATTTACAGTATGTACACTCCCATACATATTATTTACAGTATATACACTCCCATACATATTATTTACAGTATATACACTCCCATACATATTATTTACAGTATATACACTCCCATACATATTATTTACAGTATATACACTCCCATACATATTATTTACAGTATGTACACTCCCCTGTTTATTATTTACAGTATATACACTCCCATACATATTATTTACAGTATGTACACTCCCCTGTTTATTATTTACAGTATATACACTCCCATACATATTATTTACAGTATGTACATTCCCCTGTTTATTATTTACAGTATGTACACTCCCATACATATTATTTACAGTATGTACACTCCCATACATATTATTTACAGTATGTACACTCCCATACATATTATTTACAGTATATACACTCCCATACATATTATTTACAGTATGTACATTCCCCTGTTTATTATTTACAGTATGTACACTCCCATACATATTATTTACAGTATGTACACTCCCCTGTTTATTATTTACAGTATATACACTCCCATACATATTATTTACAGTATGTACACTCCCCTGTTTATTATTTACAGTATATACACTTCCATACATATTATTTACAGTATGTACACTCCCATACATATTATTTACAGTATATACACTCCCATACATATTATTTACAGTATATACACTCCCATACATATTATTTACAGTATGTACACTCCCCTGTTTATTATTTACAGTATATACACTCCCATACATATTATTTACAGTATGTACACTCCCCTGTTTATTATTTACAGTATATACACTCCCATACATATTATTTACAGTATATACACTCCCATACATATTATTTACAGTATATACACTCCCATACATATTATTTACAGTATATACACTCCCATACATATTATTTACAGTATATACACTCCCATACATATTATTTACAGTATATACACTCCCATACATATTATTTACAGTATGTACACTCCCCTGTTTATTATTTACAGTATATACACTCCCATACATATTATTTACAGTATATACACTCCCATACATATTATTTACAGTATATACACTCCCATACATATTATTTACAGTATATACACTCCCATACATATTATTTACAGTATATACACTCCCATACATATTATTTACAGTATATACACTCCCATACATATTATTTACAGTATGTACACTCCCCTGTTTATTATTTACAGTATATACACTCCCATACATATTATTTACAGTATGTACACTCCCCTGTTTATTATTTACAGTATATACACTCCCATACATATTATTTACAGTATGTACATTCCCCTGTTTATTATTTACAGTATGTACACTCCCATACATATTATTTACAGTATGTACACTCCCATACATATTATTTACAGTATGTACACTCCCATACATATTATTTACAGTATGTACACTCCCATACATATTATTTACAGTATATACACTCCCATACATATTATTTACAGTATATACACTCCCATACATATTATTTACAGTATGTACACTCCCATACATATTATTTACAGTATGTACACTCCCATACATATTATTTACAGTATGTACACTCCCATACATATTATTTACAGTATGTACACTCCCATACATATTATTTACAGTATGTACACTCCCATACATATTATTTACAGTATATACACTCCCATACATATTATTTACAGTATGTACACTCCCATACATATTATTTACAGTATATACACTCCCATACATATTATTTACAGTATGTACACTCCCATACATATTATTTACAGTATATACACTCCCATACATATTATTTACAGTATATACACTCCCATACATATTATTTACAGTATGTACACTCCCATACATATTATTTACAGTATGTACACTCCCATACATATTATTTACAGTATGTACACTCCCATACATATTATTTACAGTATGTACACTCCCATACATATTATTTACAGTATGTACACTCCCATACATATTATTTACAGTATATACACTCCCATACATATTATTTACAGTATGTACACTCCCATACATATTATTTACAGTATGTACACTCCCATACATATTATTTACAGTATGTACACTCCCATACATATTATTTACAGTATGTACACTCCCATACATATTATTTACAGTATGTACACTCCCATACATATTATTTACAGTATGTACACTCCCATACATATTATTTACAGTATGTACACTCCCATACATATTATTTACAGTATATACACTCCCATACATATTATTTACAGTATGTACACTCCCCTACATATTATTTACAGTATGTACACTCCCATACATATTATTTACAGTATATACACTCCCATACATATTATTTACAGTATGTACACTCCCATACATATTATTTACAGTATATACACTCCCATACATATTATTTACAGTATGTACACTCCCATACATATTATTTACAGTATGTACACTCCCATACATATTATTTACAGTATATACACTCCCATACATATTATTTACAGTATGTACACTCCCATACATATTATTTACAGTATATACACTCCCATACATATTATTTACAGTATATACACTCCCATACATATTATTTACAGTATGTACACTCCCATACATATTATTTACAGTATATACACTCCCATACATATTATTTACAGTATATACACTCCCATACATATTATTTACAGTATATACACTCCCATACATATTATTTACAGTATGTACACTCCCATACATATTATTTACAGTATATACACTCCCATACATATTATTTACAGTATATACACTCCCATACATATTATTTACAGTATGTACACTCCCCTGTTTATTATTTACAGTATGTACACTCCCATACATATTATTTACAGTATATACACTCCCATACATATTATTTACAGTATATACACTCCCATACATATTATTTACAGTATATACACTCCCATACATATTATTTACAGTATGTACACTCCCATACATATTATTTACAGTATGTACACTCCCCTAAGTATTTTTATTTAGTCTCTAACCCAATAGACTGTAGATCTCTCTCTCCCTCTCTCCCTCTCTCCCTCTCTCCCTCTCTCCCTCTCTCTCTCTCTCCCTCTCTCCCTCTCTCCCTCTCTCTCTCTCTCCCTCTCTCCCTCTCTCTCTCTCTCCCTCTCTCCCTCTCTCTCTCTCTCTCTCCCCTCTCTCCCTCTCTCCCTCTCTCCCTCTCTCTCTCTCTCCCTCTCTCCCTCTCTCTCTTCAAATGTAAATCACACAGAGCAGTAATCCTACTATACCAAAGCTGTTTTTTCATTCATCCTCTCATTCATTCACTCTCTCCACCTCACAGATTATGTTAGAGGGGAAACTGAAATCCCACCTCCCAACTGTAACAACATATTTAGATTCCCTGGTCAGAGTGTTTATCGTTACATAATAGTGTCCAATTTCTCTAGGACAGTATAAGCCATCAGGTCCTCGATGACCTTTTCTGCTCTCGGTGGCTGAGCTAAAGCATGTTTATCAAACAGAGAATACTGTGTTCTGATGGGACTGTGTTCTAATAGGACTGTGTTCTGATGGGGCTGTGTTCTGATAGGACTGTGTTCTGATGGGACTGTGTTCTAATGGGACTGTGTTCTAATGGGACTGTGTTCTAATAGGACTGTGTTCTGATGGGACTGTGTTCTGTGTTCTAATGGGACTGTGGTCTGATGGGGCTGTGTTCTAATAGGACTGTGTTCTGATAGGACTGTGGTCTAATGGGACTGTGTTCTGATGGGGCTGTGTTCTAATAGGACTGTGTTCTGATGGGACTGTGTTCTAATGGGACTGTGTTCTGATGGGGCTGTGTTCTGATGGGACTGTGTTCTAATGGGACTGTGTTCTGATGGGGCTGTGTTCTGATGGGACTGTGTTCTAATGGCCTCTCTCGCTCTCCCCTTCCCTCCCTCCCTCCCTCCATCCATCCCTCCCTCCCTCCCTCCCTCCCTCCCTGCCCTCCTCTCTCTCTCCTCGTCAACATCTGATGCCGAGTCGAGTAACAGCAGTTATGTGTCTGTGGCGTTGGTGGCTGGAGCATCTATCTGTTAAACAGTACACCATGGTACCGTGTGAGTGTGTGTGTGTGTGTGTGTGTGTGTGTGTGTGTGTGTGTGTGTGTGTGTGTGTGTGTGTGTGTGTGTGTGTGTGTGTGTGTGTGTTATTGGAAGCTAAAGCACCTATCTGATGTACTGTAGCTACATGACACTATGCTGAGTCAGCGATAATATACTCTTGTGTGTGCAGATGAAAGCACAATATGTCATGCGAAATATAGAATGGTCACTGTGTCACAGAATTTAGAGGGCATCACCACAGTCCACAGAATGTGTAGAGGTGGTGAATGGTATGAAGACAACAGACAGCAGAATGTCTAGAGGTGGTGAATGGTATGAAGACAACAGACAGCAGAATGTCTAGAGGTGGTGAATGGTACGAAGACAACAGACAACAGAATGTCTAGAGGTGGTGAATGGTATGAAGACAACAGACAACAGAATGTCTAGAGGTGGTGAATGGTACGAAGACAACAGACAACAGAATGTCTAGAGGTGGTGAATGGTATGAAGACCACAGACAACAGAATGTCTAGAGGTGGTGAATGGTATGAAGACAACAGACAACAGAATGTCTAGAGGTGGTGAATGGTACGAAGACAACAGACAACAGAATGTCTAGAGGTGGTGAATGGTATGAAGACAACAGAATGTCTAGAGGTGGTGAATGGTACGAAGACAACAAACAACAGAATGTGTAGAGGTGGTGAATGGTACGAAGACAACAGACAACAGAATGTGTAGAGGTGGTGAATGGTATGAAGACAACAGACAACAGAATGTCTAGAGGTGGTGAATGGTATGAAGACAACAGACAACAGAATGTCTAGAGGCGGTTGAATGGTACGAAGACAACAGACAACAGAATGTCTAGAGGTGGTGAATGGTATGAAGACAACAGAATGTCTAGAGGTGGTGAATGGTATGAAGACAACAGACAACAGAATGTCTAGAGGTGGTGAATGGTACGAAGACAACAGACAACAGAATGTCTAGAGGTGGTGAATGGTATGAAGACAACAGAATGTCTAGAGGTGGTGAATGGTACGAAGACAACAGACAACAGAATGTGTAGAGGTGGTGAATGGTACGAAGACAACAGACAACAGAATGTGTAGAGGTGGTGAATGGTATGAAGACAACAGACAACAGAATGTCTAGAGGTGGTGAATGGTATGAAGACAACAGACAACAGAATGTGTAGAGGTGGTGAATGGTACGAAGACAACAGACAACAGAATGTGTAGAGGTGGTGAATGGTATGAAGACAACAGACAACAGAATGTCTAGAGGTGGTGAATGGTATGAAGACAACAGACAACAGAATGTCTAGAGGTGGTGAATGGTACGAAGACAACAGACAACAGAATGTCTAGAGGTGGTGAATGGTATGAAGACAACAGACAACAGAATGTCTAGAGGTGGTGAATGGTATGAAGACAACAGACAACAGAATGTCTAGAGGTGGTGAATGGTACGAAGACAACAGACAACAGAATGTCTAGAGGTGGTGAATGGTACGAAGACAACAGACAACAGAATGTGTAGAGGTGGTAAAGATTGGAAAGCTGCTGCAGTTATCCCCCTTAAAAGGGGGTGACACCCTAGAACCAAACCTGTTACAGACCTATATCCATCCTGCCCTGCCTATCTAAAGTCTTCAAAAGCCAAGTTAATAAACAGATCACTGACCATTTCGAATCCCACAGTACCTTCTCCGCTGTGCAATTCGGCTTCCTAGCCGGTCACGAGTGCACCTCAGCCACGCTCAAGGTACTAAACGATATCATAACCGCCATCGATAAAAGACAGTACTGTGCAGCAATCTTCATTGACCTGGCCAAAGCTTTCGACTCTGTCAATCACCGCATTCTTATCGGCAGACTCAATAGTCTTGGCTTTTCTAATGACTGCCTCGCCTGGTTCACCAACTACTTTGCAGACAGAGTTCAGTGTGTCAAATCGGAGGGCATGTTGTCCGGACCTCTGGCAGTCTCTATGGGGGTGCCACGGGGTTCACGCGACTCTTTTCTCTGTATATATCAATGATGTCGCTCTTGCTGCGGGCGATTCCCTGATCCACCTCTACGCAGACGACACCATTCTGTATACTTCTGGCCCTTCCTTGGACACTGTGCTAACTAACCTCCAAATGAGCTTCCATGACATACAAAACTCCTTCTGTGGCCTCCAACTGCTCTTAAACGCTAGTAAAAACCAAATGCATGCTTTTCAACCGTTTGCTGCCCGCACCCGCCCTCCCGACCAGCATCACCACCCTGGACGGTTCCGACCTAGAATATGTGGACAACTATAAACACCTAGGTGTCTGGCTAGACTGCAAACTCTCCTTCCAGACTCATATTAAACATCTCCAATCAAAAATCAAATCTAGAGTCGGCTTTCTATTCCGCAACAAAGCCTCCTTCACTCAAGCCGCCAAACTTACCCTTGTAAAACTGACTATCCTACCGATCCTCGACTTCGGTGATGTCATCTACAAAATAGCTTCCAATACTCTACTCAGCAAACTGGATGCAGTCTATCACAGTGCCATCCGTTTTGTTACCAAATCACCTTATACCACCCACCACTGCGACCTGTATGCTCTAGTCGGCTGGCCCTCGCTACATATCATACAGGTCATCTATAAGTCTATGCTAGGTAAAGCTCCGCCTTATCTCAGTTCACTGGTCACGATAACAACACCCACCCGTAGCACACGTTCCAGCAGGTATATCTCACTGATCATCCCCAAAGCCAACACCTGATTTGGCCGCCTTTCCTTCCAGTTCCCTGCTGCCAGTGACTGGAACGCATTTGGAAAAATCGCTGAAGTTGGAGACTTTTATTTACCTCACCAACTTTAAACATCTGCTATCTGAGCAGCTAACCGATCGCTGCAGCTGTACATAGTCTATCTGTAAATAGCCCATCCAATTTACCTACCTCATCCCCATACTGTTTTTATTTTATTTACTTTCCTGCTCTTTTGCACACCAGTATCTCTACATGCACATAATCATCTGCTCATCTATCACTCCAGTGTTAATCTGCTAAATTGTAACTATTCGCTCCTGTGGCCTATTTATTGCCGACCTCCTCTTGCCTTTTGCACACACTGTATATAGACTTTCTTTTTTCTACTGTGTCATTGATTTGTTTATTGTGTTATTGGCTTCTTTATTGTTTACTCCATGTGTAACTCTGTGTTGTTGTCTGTGTCACACTGCTTTGCTTTATCTTGGCCAGGTCGCAGTTGCAAATGAGAACTTGTTCTCAACTAGCCTACCTGGTTATATAAAGGTGAAATACATTTAAATAAATTGACGTATACACTGTCACAGTGAGTGAGTTCATCAGGAAGTGTATAGTGGATGTTGTTCCCACTGACTATAAAAACCTACCCAAACGTGGATAGTTGGCAGCATTTGAGCACAACTGAAAGTGCGAACCACCACATTTAACCACTGCAAGGTGACTGGGAATATGCTTGAATATAAACAGTGCAGTTATGCCCTCCATAAGGCGATCAAACAGGCAAAATGTCAGTACAGAGACAAAGTGAAGTCGTATTTCAACACGAGACGTAAGTGGCAAAGACTCCAGACAATCACGGATTACAAAGGCAAACCAGCCACGTCGAGGACACTGACGTCTTGCTCCCTGACAAGCTAAACATCTTCTTCGCCCGCTTTGAAAATAATACAGTGCCACCAACGTGGACCGCTACCAAGGACTGAAGGGCTCTCGTTCTCCAAGGCCGACGTGAGTTAAACATTTAAACGTGCTAACCCTCACAAGGCTGCCGGCCCAGAAGGCATCCCTAGCCGCGTCCTCAGAGCAATGCACAGACCAGCTGACTGGAGTGATTACGGACATATTCAATCTCTCCCTACCGTAGTCTGCTGTCCCCATTTGCTTCAAGATGGACACCATTGTTCCTGTACCCAAGAAAACAAAGGTAACTGAACTAAATGACTATCGCCCTGCACTCACTTCTGTCATCATGAAGTGCTTTGAGAGGTTAGTTAAGAATCTTATCACCTCCACCTTACCTGACACCCTAGACCCACTTCAATTTGCATATCGCCCCAATAGATCCATAGGTGATGGAATCAGCATCACACTGCCCTATCCCATCTGGAGAAGAGGAATATCTATGTAAGAATGCTGTTCTTTGACTATAACTTAGCCTTCAACATAGTACCCTCCAAACTCATTAAGATCGGGGCCCTGGGTCTGAACCCCACCCTGTGCAACTGGGTCCTGGACTTCCTGACGGACCACCCCCAGGTGGTGAAGGTAGGAAACACAGCCACTACGCTGATCCTCAACACAGGGGCCCCACAAGGGTGTGTGCTCAGCCCCCTCCTGTACTCTCTGTTCACCCATGACTGCGTGGCCACACCCTCCTCCAACTCAATCATGGAGTTTTCAGACGACACAACAGTAGTAGGCCTGATTACCAACAATGACAAGACAGCCTACAGAGAGGAGGCAGAGTGGTGCCAGGAAAATAACCTCTCCCTCAACATCAATAAAATGAAGGAGCTGATCGTGGACTTCAGGAGACAGCAGAGGGAGCACGCCCCTACCCACATCGACGGGACCGCAGAGGAGAAGATCGAAAGCTTCAAGTTCCTCGGTGTACACATCACTGACGATATGAAATGGTCCACCCACACAGACAGTGTGGTGAAGAAGGCGCTACAACGCCTCTTCAACCTCAGGAGGCTGTAGAAATTTGTCTTGGCACCTAAAATCCTCACAAACTTTTACACATGCCCAATTGAGAGCATCCTGTTAGGCTGCATCAGCGCCTGGTACGGCAACTGCTCCGCTCACAACCGCATGGCTCTCCAGTGGGTGGTGCAGTCAGCCCAATGCATCACCGGGGGCAAACTACCTGCCCACCAGGACACCTACAGCATCCAAAGTCACAAATATCATAAAGGATATCAACCACCCGAGCCACAGCCTGTTCACTCCGCTATCATCCAGAAGGCGAGGTCAGTACAGGTGCATCAAAGCTGGGACCGAGAAACTAAAAAACAGCTTCTATCTCAAGGCCATCAAACTGTTAAATAGCCATCACTAGCACATTAGAGGCTGCTGCCCTATGTACATAGACGTGGAATCACTGGTCACTTTAATAATGTTTACATACTGTTTTACTCATCTCATATGTATATACTGTATTCCTTTTTAGTAAATGCCACTCTGACATTGATCGTCCTAATATTGATATATTTCTTAATTTAATTATTTTAGATTTGTGTGCATTGTTGTGAATTGTTAGATATTACAGCGCTGTTGGAGATAGGAACACAAGCATTTCACTACACCCGCAATAACATCTGATAAATATCGGTGAATGTGACCAAAACATTTTGATTTGATGAACACTCTAAATAGGTCAGGAGACAGACAGGGAGCCTAAAAATAATTATTTAGGCTATATTATTTCAAGGCTGTAGCCTACAAAGAAATACAGTGTAAAGCATTGCCATTGCGACACAATAGGCTGGTAGGGACAAAAAGCGCTCAGCATTTAAACATCATTTTGTTGTATTATGTCTCCGGCCTCTAGGTCACCAGGGTGCTCGTTAGGGCGCACACCTGTCACCACCGTTACCTTCGCGTCATCAGACTCCCCGGGACTCCATCACTTCCCTGATAACCTTCCCTATATATGTCTCTCCCTTTGGTTCCTTCCCTACATATGTCACTCCCTTTGGTTCCTTCCCTATATATGTCACTCCCTTTGGTTCCTTCCCTTTGGTCTCTCCCTTTGGTTCCTTCCCTATATATGTCACTCCCTTTGGTTCCTTCCCTATATATATGTCTCTCCCTTTGGTTCCTTCCCTATATATATATGTCTCTCCCTTTGGTTCCTTCCCTATATATGTCACTCCCTTTGGTTCCTTCCCTATATATGTCACTCCCTTTGGTTCCTTCCCTATATATGTCACTCTCTTTGGTTCCTTCCCTATATATGTCCCACCATTTGGTTCCTTCCCTATATATGTCCCTCCCTTTGGTTCCTTCCCTATTCACTCCCTTTGGTTCCTTCCCTATATATGTCACTCCCTTTAGTTCCTTTCCTATATATGTCACTCCCTTTGGTTCCTTCCCTATATATGTCACTCCCTTTGGTTCCTTCCCTATATATGTCTCTCCCTTTGGTTCCTTTCCTATATATGTCCCTCCCTTTGGTTCCTTCCCTATATATGTCCCTCCCTTTGGTTCCTTCCCTATATATGTCCCTCCCTTTGGTTCCTTCCCTATATATGTCCCTCCCTTTGGTTCCTTCCCTATTCACTCCCTTTGGTTCCTTTCCTATATATGTCACTCCCTTTGGTTCCTTCCCTATATATGTCACTCCCTTTGGTTCCTTCCCTATTCACTCCCTTTGGTTCCTTCCCTATATATGTCACTCCCTTTGGTTCCTTCCCTATATATGTCCCTCCCTTTGGTTCCTTCCCTATATATGTCCCTCCCTTTGGTTCCTTCCCTATATATGTCCCTCCCTTTGGGTCCTTCCCTATATATGTCCCTCCCTTTGGGTCCTTCCCTATATATGTCCCTCCCTTTGGTTCCTTCCCTATATATGTCTCTCCCTTTGGTTCCTTCCCTATATATGTCTCTCCCTTTGGTTCCTTCCCTATATATGTCTCTCCCTTTGGTTCCTTCCCTATATATGTCCTTTCCTTTGGTTCCTTCCCTATATATGTCCCTCCCTTTGGTTCCTTCCCTATATATGTCACTCCCTTTGGTTCCTTCCCTATATATGTCACTCCCTTTGGTTCCTTCCCTATATATGTCCTTTCCTTTGGTTCCTTCCCTATATATGTCCCTTCCTTTGGTTCCTTCCCTATATATGTCACTCCCTTTGGTTCCTTCCCTATATATGTCCTTTCCTTTGGGTCCTTCCCTATATATGTCACTCCCTTTGGTTCCTTCCCTATATATGTCCTTTCCTTTGGGTCCTTCCCTATATATGTCACTCCCTTTGGTTCCTTCCCTATATATGTCCTTTCCTTTGGTTCCTTCCCTATATATGTCCCTCCCTTTGGTTCCTTCCCTATATATGTCCCTCCCTTTGGTTCCTTCCCTATATATGTCCTTTCCTTTGGTTCCTTCCCCAGGTGTTATTGTTTTCTGTTTCAATTTCATGTCTGTGTGTTGTTCGTGTTTCATATTTTGTATTTAGTTGTGTTTATTTATTAACACACTCACTCCCTGAACTTGTTTCCTGAATCAGCTCACATCATTACAGAATAATGCCTCACCTAAGGGAAGCATCAGGGAGTGTTAAAAAAAAGAATCTGTGGGAATGACGTCGGGTCCGGGAGCCGCTACAGGCTCTCATGCCTCAGACAGATCGCCAGGCTCCCCTGCTTCCATCGGCTCGTCAAGGTCCCCTGTCCCAGCCGGCGACAGGTTCCCGAACATCAGCAGGGGTGACCAGTCCGCTCATGTTCCCCGGGGTCATCCCTTTGGTTGGTGTCCTGCGGCTGGAGCCGAACGAGCCGGGGAGGGGGTACCGTCACATTTGCTCTCTCTCCGGCGCTCTAGGTTGCCATACTTCCGCGTCTCAGCCGGACTGACAGGTTTACCGCGCCTCAGAGTTTACCGGTCCGCTCCTGATCCCCGGGATCGTCATTTTGGATTGCCACCCCCCCTTGGGTTGTGCCGTGGGGGAGTTCTTTGTGGGCTATACTCGGCCTAGTCTCAGGATGGTAAAGTTGGTGGTTGAAGATATCCGTCTAGTGGTGTGGGGGCTGTGCTTTGGCAAAGTGGGTGGGGTTATATCCTTCCTGTTTGGCCCTGTCCGGGGGTGTCATCGGATGTGGCAACAGTGTCTCCTGACCCCTCCTGTCTCAGCCTCCAGTATTTATGCTGCAGTAGTTTATGTGTCGGGGGACTAGGGTCAATTTGTTTATATCTGGAGTACTTCTCCTGTCCTATCCGGTGTCCTGTGTGAATTTAAGTATGCTCTTTCTCTTTCTCGGAGGACCTGAGCCCTAGGACCATGCCTCAGGACTACCTGGCATGAGGACTCCTTGCTGTCCCCAGTCCACCTGGCAGTGCTGCTGCTCAAGTTTCAACTGTTCTGCCTGTGATTATTATTATTTGACCATGCTGGTCATTTATGAACATTTGAACACCATGTTCTATTATAATCTCCACCCGGCACAGCCAGAAGAGGACTGGCCACCCCTCATAGCCTGGTTCCTCTCTAGGTTTCTTCCTAGGTTCTGGCCTTTCTAGGGAGTTTTTCCTAGCCACCGTGCTTCTACACCTGCATTGCTTGCTGTTAGGGGTTTTAGGCTGGGTTTCTGTACAGCACTTTGAGATATCAGCTGATGTACAAAGGGCTTTATAAATAAATAAATACATTTGATTAGATTTTTTATTTGATTTTGGTCAGCGTCCTGCGGCCAAAGCCACACGTCAGGGAGGGGGTCACGTGTCACGTTTATTTTTTTATGAAATCAAAACAGTCTACAGTGCCTTTAAATACATTTTTAGAAACACAAGTTTGGCCAGAGTCTGTGGCTAAACACTCTTCGGGCACACTCTTGTCAGGCTAGGCAGGGATGCTGAGTTTTTTTCTCTTTTTTCTGTAGGTAGGCCTAAAGGATTTGAGGTAAAATAACTGACATCCTATTGTAGGATTGTAGAAGATAATAGAACGAAAATGAATTAAACTTTTAAGAGATCTGATTTTTTTTCTGTTTATATGTACTTTTCTACAATGACACACTTAACTAGCGTACCCACCTCGTTTCCTTTCTGTTAGCATGTGCACCTAGTACACCGTCATGCTTTTCAGATTCTTTACACTACATCACTGCACCTCCTCTCTCTCTTCATCCTTATAAGTCACCTTGATTTAGTGTTTAATACATTTCTTTATGAAAATATTTAGTGAATTTCCATGACAGTAGCTAAAGCAAGCAGCACACAAGTAGAATACAAATGCATGCTGGGCCGGGCATGCCCTGGGCTCGTGAAGTGAGCCCTACTGGAGTGAAATTGGAGAGGGCGAGAAGGCCGATGCTTCAGCCTTTGGGAAATTCGATGCTCCCGCCTTTGGGAAACTCGCTCCGCACTCCAGTCAAATTGGGCATGCTCCACTCCAGCTCCACTCACATACTCTGGTCTGTCCTTAGTCAGTCCTACAGTAGCAAGGTGTGATCTATGGTGCCGGAGAGGATGGCTGCCGTTTTATGGGCTCTTAACCAACCGTGCTATTTTGAACAGAGCTTCTGGAAATCAGAGCAGCGATTACTCACCTTGAACTGGACGAAAAATGTTTCTTTAATGAGTCGGACGAGAGGGATTTACTCCACACACCCAAATAGGCCCTCATCCCCGTCATTCACAGGAGAAAGAGATCGGGGTGCCTGACTTTGTGGCTAATCTGCCCTTTTCATCCGTACTACTGGCCAACGCTGGAAAATAAATTGGATGAGCTAAATGCACATATATCCTACCAACAGGACATTATAAACTGTATTATTTTATGTTTCACCGAGTGGAACGATAACATGAGCAATCTGAGCATAATTCTATCCACCTGAGTCCTGCATACAAGCAAAAATTAAAGCAGGAAGCAACAGTGATCAGTGGTCAGATGTGGTCAGATGAAGCAGATGCTAAGCTACAGGACTGTTTTGCTAGCACAGACTGGATTATGTTCCAGGACACTTCCGATGGCATTGAGGAGTACACCACATCAGTCACTGGCTTCATCAATAAGTGCATTGATGACGTCTTCCCAACAGTGACTGTACGTACATACTCCAACCAGAAGCCATGGACTACAGGCAACATCCGCACTGAGCTAAATAGTAGAGCTACCGCTTTCAAGGAGCTGGACTCTAACCCGGAGGATTATAAGAAATCCCGCTATGCCCTCTGATGAACCATCAAACAGGCAAAGCGTCAATACAGGGCTAAGATTGAATCGTACTACACCAGCTCTGATGCTCATCGGATGTGGCAGGGCTTGCAAACTATTAGACTACAAAGGGAAGCACAGCCGAGAGCTGCCCAGTGACAGGAGCCTACCAGATGAGCTAAATTACTTCTATGCTCGCTTTGAGGCAAGTAACACTGAAACATGCATGAGAGCACCAGCTGTTCTGGATAACTGTGTGATCATGCTCTCCGCAGCCGATGTGAGTAAGACCTTTAGACAGGTCAACATTCACAAGGCTGCAGGGCAAGACAGATTACCAGGACGTGTACTGTGAGCATGCGCTGACCAACTGGCAAGTGTCTTCACTGACATTTCCAACCTCTCCCTGTCTGAGTCTATAATACCAACATGTTTCAAGCAGACCACCATAGTCCCTGTAGCCAGGAACACTAAGGTAACCTTCCTAAATGACTACCGACCCATAGAACTCACATCTGTAGCCATGAGGTGCTTTGAAAGGCTGGTCATGGCTCAAATCACCATTTTCCCAGAAACCCTAGACCCACTCCAATGTCAATACAGCCCCAACAGATCCACTGATCATGCAATCTTTATTGCACTCCACACTTCCCTTTCACACCTGGACACAAGGAACACCTATGTGAGAATGCTATTCATTGACTACAGCTCAGCATTCAACACCATAGTGCCCTCAAAGCTCATCACTGGGACTAAACACCTCCCTCTGCAACTGGATCCTGGACTTCTTCATGGGCCACCCCAGGTGGAAAGGGTAGGTAACAACACATCTGCCACACTGATCGTTAACACAGGGGCCCCTCAGGGGTGCGTTCTCAATCCCCTCTGTACTCTGTGTTCACTCATGACTGCATGGCCAGGCACAACTCTAACACCATCATTAAGTTTGCCGATGACACAACAGTGGTAGGCCTGAACACCAACAACGATGAGACAGCATATAGGGAGGAGGTCAGAGACCTGGCCGTATGGTGCCTAGACAACAACCTCTGAACGTGATCAAGACTAAGGAGATGATTGTGGACTACAGGAAAAGGAGGACAGAAAACTCCCCCATTCTCATCGACGGGGCTGTAGTGGAGCAGGTTGAGAGCTTCAGTTCCTTGGTATCCACATCACCAACAAACTAACATGGTCCAAGCACACCAAGACCGTCGTGAAGAGGGCACAACAAAACCTATTCCCCCACAGGAGACTGAAAAGATTTGGCATAGGTCCTTAGATCCTCAAAAGGTTCTACAGCTGCACCATCGAGAGCATCCTGACTGGTTCCATCACTGCTTGGTATGGCAACTGCTTGGTCTCCGACCGCAAGGCACTACAGAGGGTAGTGCGTACAGCCCAGTACATCACTGGGGCCAAGCTTCCTGCCATCCAGGACCTCTATACCAGGCGGTGTCAAAGAAAAACTCTAATAATTGTCAAAGACTCCAGCCACCCTAGTCATAGACTGTTCTCTCTGCTATCGCACGGCAAGCGGTACCGGAGCACCAAGTCTAGGACAAAAAGGCTTCTCAACAGTTTTTACCCCCAAGCCATAAGACTCCTGAACATTGAACTTTGATTTGTACCGGTACCCCCAGTATATAGTCTCCACATTGACTCTGTACCGGTACCCCCTGTATATAGCCTCCACATTGACTCTGTGCCGGTACCCCCTTATATAGCCTCCACATTGTACCGGTACCCCCTGTATATAGCCTCCACATTGACTCTGTACCGGTACCCCCTGTATATAGCCTCCACATTGACTCTGTACCGGTACCCCCTGTATATAGCCTCCACATTGACTCTGTACCGGTACCCCCTGTATACAGCCTCCACATTGACTCTGTACCGGTACCCCCCTGTATATAGCCTCCACATTGACTCTGTACCGGTACCCCCTGTATATAGCCTCCACATTGACTCTGTACCGGTACCCCCTGTATATAGCCTCCACATTGACTCTGTACCGGTACCCCCTGTATATAGCCTCCACATTGACTCTGTACCGGTACCCCCTGTATATAGCCTCCACATTGACTCTGTACCGGTACCCCCTGTATATAGCCTCCACATTGACTCTGTACCGGTACCCCCTGTATATAGCCTCCACATTGACTCTGTACCGGTACCCCCTGTATATAGCCTCCACATTGACTCTGTACCGGTACCCCCTGTATATAGCCTCCACATTGACTCTGTACCGGTACCCCCTGTATATAGCCTCCACATTGACTCTGTACCGGTACCCCCTGTATATAGCCTCCACATTGACTCTGTACCGGTACCCCCTGTATATAGTCTCCACATTGACTCTGTACCGGTACCCCCTGTATATAGCCTCCACATTGACTCTGTACCGGTACCCCCTGTATATAGCCTCCACATTGACTCTGTACCGGTACCCCCTGTATATAGCCTCCACATTGTTTATTTTACTGCTGTTCTTTAATTATTTGTTCCTTTATTTCTTATTTTTGTAGGTATTTTCTTAAAACTGCAATGTCGGTTAAGGGCTTGTAAGTAAGCATTTCACTGTAAGGTCTAAACCTGTTGTATTCGGCGCATGTGACTAATACAATTTGATTTGACTGTCTGTCTGTCCTTAGTCAGTCTTACAGTAGCATGGTATGATCAGTCCTACAGTAGCATGGTATGATCAGTCCTACAGTAGGTGATAAAAGACAGGGAGGTAGAGAGATGGAAGAGGCACTGACCTCCAGTCTTAAAGAAGCCAGGAGGGGTCTGTGGTATCTAGTGTGTCCCAGGATGGCTCCCCTGTTCTGGGCCGGGCCCTGATGAAGACCCTCCTGGCTCTGGGTCTCCACGGCTCGCTCCTGTCCTAGACGCCACTCCAGCTCATCCCTCACACCGGACCGTGACTGAGGGGTGGGGGTCAGGGGTCAGGGGGTGGAGGGAGTAGAAATGCATGAAGTGGATTGGTGGGTGAACAAACAGAGATGAATGACCATGAACAAACAGAGGAAGGAATAAAAAATATAAAATAAAAAAAATGGATAAAGAAGATAAAGCCAAGGTGCAAAAATATGAAAACTAAAAGAGAACAGACTGACGGAAAAGGCTAGAGAATGAAGAAAAGCACAAAGAGAAAGACCAACTTAAAGACCACGGCGTACGAGAGAGACGAGAAGAGGACTAGAACGAGGATGAACAACATGATGGGTTGAAACATCTGAAGGACGGAGGGGACACAAAGAGGAGGAGAAAAAAGAGAGGGATCGGGGGGGAAGGAATGCAAAAACACTGTTTATGAAGCGCATGCAATGAGGGATACACGACTCCAAACACAGCTGATACCACAGCAGACTGCAGATAGCTTAGCTAGCATTCCAACCATAGATAGATACCACAGCAGACTGCAGATAGCTTAGCTAGCATTCCAACCATAGATAGATACCACAGCAGACTGCAGATAGCTTAGCTAGCATTCCAACCATAGATAGATACCACAGCAGACTGCAGATAGCTTAGCTAGCATTCCAACCATAGATAGATACCACAGCAGACTGCAGATAGCTTAGCTAGCATTCCAACCATAGATAGATACCACAGCAGACTGCAGATAGCTTAGCTAGCATTCCAACCATAGATAGATACCACAGCAGACTGCAGATAGCTTAGCTAGCACACCAGCCATAGATAGATACCACAGCAGACTACAGATAGCTTAGCTAGCACACCAGCCATAGATAGACACCACAGCAGACTACAGATAGCTTAGCTAGCACGTCAGCCATAGACACCACAGCAGACTACAGATAGCTTAGCTAGCACACCAGCCAGACACCACAGCAGACTACAGATAGCTTAGCTAGCACACCAGACATAGAGACACCAGAGCAGACTACAGATAGCTTAGCTAGCACACCAGACATAGAGATACCAGAGCAGCCTACAGATAGCTTAGCTAGCACACCAGCCATAGACACCACAGCAGACTACAGATAGCTTAGCTAACACACCAGACATAGAGACACCAGAGCAGACTACAGAGAGTTTAGCTAGCATACAACCAGCCATGCAGTAGCAAAAACAACTCTACACACGTGCAATGACGTTATTTTTCACGTTACACTTTTAACTGTTTTACACTGTTAAGCGTGACTCTTCATTAGACTTTATCATTCTACATGACTAACTTTATCTTGTTTTTTTTGAGTAGAAGGCAAACCATGTCCTTCATGCTTGTGAGAATGTTTGTTTGTAGTAGCTGTTAGTTCAGTAACAGTATGCTCCACCCATCCTAACCATAATGAGGATTCTACAGGTATTATCCCTATCCAATTTCAAAAGAGAATTAATGTATTCATTGAATAATTCCAAAAGGCCCAATCGTGGCGTAAAGAGCAAACTGTTTATTAACATGCTGTCTCAAACAGCCGTACCAGTGGTGGAGGGCAACGCAGCGGACGGAAGGTGAAGATACCGGCAAGGTTCTTCCACAGGCAACTCCTAATTCTGACTTCGATTGATTAATTGATTTGTTGATTTGATTGCTTGATCAATTGTGTGGGGAAAAGCCATATGGAAGAAGCTGCCCCTCCCACCGAGTTGAAGCAGGCATCTGCATGTGGGTGCAGGTTAGGGCGATGGATCAAGTCAGCTGTTTGCCATTTCGGGGGCAGGGTGCGTATGGGTATGCGGACGCAGCTCTGAAAGCGAGGGTGTGAGGGATGGTGAATGGGGACGGGGGAAAGGGGGTGGTGGTGCTGTGTGGCTGAGCCGGGTGGCTCAAGGTGGGACAGGCGCTGCTGTGGACCCTCTGCTGTTCGTTTGGTTGTCCTGTGTTTCTCAGTCCATCTCTGAGGACACCAAGTGTGTTCAAGCCCAGCACTAACACACCTGATTCAACTAAACAGCTAATCACCTAGCCCATGATTATCAGTACTGGGCTAGGAACCCCAAGCAATGGATGGGTAACATTGGCCTAAAGTACCGTGTTTATACAGTCAGACAAATTCTGATATTTCTTTCTCACACTAATTGGTCTTCTCACCAATCACATCAGATCTTTTCACACCAGATCTTTTCTGATTGGTCAAAATACCAATTAGTGTGAATAAAAATATATATATATCTGAATTGGGCTACCTGTGTTTAAACGCAGCCAAGGTGTCACCATCTCTGCTTTGTTCCTGCTGGTCTTTACTGATCTAGTGTTGTGCATTCAAACAGGGGGGCTCTGTGGACTTTCTGTAGACGGGTCATGTAGGGGTGTAGTGGGCCGTTTGTTTTTGTCTCACATAGTGTGTGAACCTGGGACCAATGTGAAAGGAAGCTTAAAATAAACATGACTTGTGTTCTGAGTGGGTAGTCTTCTGATAAAGCTGTCCAGACATGGTTCTGTGTCTCAAATGACACCCTATTCTCTATATAGTGCACTACTTTAGACCGGTGTCTGATTGGCTCTGGTCAAATCTAGTGCATTTACACGGGGAATAGGGTGCCATTTCAGAAGCAAGCCCGCGCTAGCTATAATGAATGGTTGTGTATTTGACACGCTACGCTGCATTAGCATCACATTTAGAGGCTGGGAATGGCTCTACTAATGACTGCTCACTTGAGTGAGTTTTATACTGTTTACATCCAGTAGCAATGGACTGTACCATTTACACAGACTCCCCTTGGGGTTTTATACTGTTTACATCCAGTAATAATGGACTGTACCATTTATACAGACTCCCCTTGGGGTTTTATACTGTTTACATCCAGTAATAATGGACTGTACCATTTACACAGACTCCCCTTGGGGTTTTATACTGTTTACATCCAGTAATAATGGACTGTACCATTTATACAGACTCCCCTTGGGGTTTTATACTGTTTAAATCCAGTAGTAATGGACTGTACCATTTACACAGACTCCCCTTGGGGTTTTATACCGTTTACATCCAGTAGTAATGGACTGTACCATTTACACAGACTCCCCTTGAGGTTTTACACCGCTCCCGTCCGTGAATCTGCACTGCGTCTGAAATGGCATCCAATTCACCCACACGGCTCTGGTCCAAAGTAGTGCCCTATTAGTGAACAGGGTTCTATAGAGCTCTGGTCCAAAGTAGTGCCCTATACACTGAGTAGGGTGCCTATTCCTCACTGCTGTTTAAAGTCACGTTGTTCTCTGTCTGACAGATTCTTTACTTCAACATTTCTATTTGTTTCCTGGTGTCTTAATGTATAAATCAGAACGTCCTTGTTGTTTTGTTTCATAATGTCATAATGTATAAATCAGAACGTCCTTGTTGTTTTGTTTCATAATGTCATAATGTATAAATCAGAACGTCCTTGTTGTTTTGTTTCATAATGTCATAATGTATAAATCAGAACGTCCTTGTTGTTTTGTTTCATAATGTCATAATGTATAAATCAGAATGTCCTTGTTGTTTTGTTTCATAATGTCTTAATGTATAAATCAGAACGTCCTTGTTGTTTTGTTTCATAATGTCATAATGTATAAATCAGAACGTCCTTGTTGTTTTGTTTCATAATGTCATAATGTATAAATCAGAACGTCCTTGTTGTTTTGTTTCATGTCTTAATGTATAAATCAGAACGTCCTTGTTGTTTTGTTTCATAATGTCTTAATGTATAAATCAGAACGTCCTTGTTGTTTTGTTTCATGTCTTAATGTATAAATCAGAACGTCCTTGTTGTTTTGTTTCATAATGTCATAATGTATAAATCAGAACGTCCTTGTTGTTTTGTTTCATGTCTTAATGTATAAATCAGAACGTCCTTGTTGTTTTGTTTCATGTCTTAATGTAGAAATCAGAACGTCCTTGTTGTTTTGTTTCATAATGTCATAATGTATAAATCAGAACGTCCTTGTTGTTTTGTTTCAGAATGTCATAATGTATAAATCAGAACGTCCTTGTTGTTTTGTTTCCTGGTGTCATAATGTATAAATCAGAACGTCCTTGTTGTTTTGTTTCATGTCTTAATGTATAAATCAGAACGTCCTTGTTGTTTTGTTTCATGTCTTAATGTATAAATCAGAACGTCCTTGTTGTTTTGTTTCCTGGTGTCTTAATGTATAAATCAGAACGTCCTTGTTGTTTTGTTTCATGTCTTAATGTATAAATCAGAACGTCCTTGTTGTTTTGTTTCATGTCTTAATGTATAAATCAGAACGTCCTTGTTGATTTGTTTCAGAATGTCAATGTATAAATCAAAATGTCATGAAATAATATCAATATCAGTTTTACTCTGTTTTAAGACATACTAACTGATTGATAAGACATACTAACTGATTGATAAGACATACTAACTGATTGATGCAGCCAGGGGGTTGTTGTCCAGATGTAGCAAGGAGACAGACAACGTAACATACAGTACAGACAGTAATGCAACCCAAATGGCACCCTATTCCCAATGTAGGACATTACTTTGGACCAGGGCCCATAGGGCTTTTAACTAGTGCTACCAGCCCGAACCGAGCGAGATTTTTAACCTTTATTTAACTAGGCAAGACAGTTAAGAACAAATTCTTGTTTGCAATCACGGCCTACCCCGGGCCAAATCCGGACGACGCTGGGCCAATTGTATGCCGCTCTATGGGACTCACAATCACGGCCTGGATGTGATGCAGCATTCGTCAATGGCCCATTCTCCTTATAGGAGCCAAGGGCTGAAGCCAAGTAAAGTAAATCCTGAAGGCTCTGGTGAAAGGTGCACTAGATGGTGAAAGGTGCACTAGATGGTGAAAGGTGCACTAGATGGTGAAAGGTGCACTAGATGGTGAAAGGTGCACTAGATGGTGAAAGGTGCACTAGATGGTGAAAGGTGTACTAGATGGTGAAAGGTGCACTAGATGGTGAAAGGTGCACTAGATGGTGAAAGGTGCACTAGATGGTGAAAGGTGCACGGCAGATGTTTCAGGCTCCCGAGTGGTGCAGCGGTCTAAGGCACTGCGTCTCAGTGCTAGAGGAGTCACTACAGACCCTGGTTCAGCGGTCTAAGGCACTGCATCTCACGGCTAGAGGCGTCCCTACAGACCCTGGTTTAGCTGTCTAAGTGTTAGAGGAGTCACTACAGACCCTGGTTCAGCGGTCTAAGACACTGCATCGCAGTGCTAGAGGCGTCACTACAGACCCTGGTTCAGCGGTCTAAGACACTGCATCTCAGTGCTAGAGGCGTCACTACAGACCCTGGTTCAAGCTGTCTAAGGCATCTCAGTGTTAGAGGCGTCACTACAGACCCTGGTTCAGCAGTCTAAGGCATCTCAGTGTTAGAGCAGTCACTACAGACACTGGTTCAAGTGGTCTAAGGCATCTCAGTGTTAGAGGCGTCACTACAGACCCTGGTTCAGTGGTCTAAGGCACTGCATCTCAGTGCTAGAGGTGTCATTACAGACCCTGGTGCAGCGGTCTAAGGCATTGCATCTCAGTGTTAGAGGCATCACTACAGACCCTGGTTCAGCGGTCTAAAGACACTGCATCTCAGTGCTAGAGGAGTCACAACAGACCCTGGTTCAGCGGTCTAAGGCACTGCATCTCAGTGCTAGAGGCGTCACTACAGACCCTGGTTCAGCAGTCTAAGGCACTGCATCTCAGTGCTACAGGCGTCACTACAGACCCTGGTTCAGAGGTCTAAGGTACTGTGTCTCCGTGCTAGAGGCGTCACTACAGACCCTGGTTCAGAGGTCTAAGACACGGCATCTCAGTGCTAGAGGCATCACTACAGACCCTGGTTCAGCGGTCTAAGGCACTGCATCTCAGTGCTAGAGGCTACAGACCCTGGTTCGATTCCAGGCTGCATCACATCCAGGCCTTGATTGGGAGTCCCATAGGGCGGTGCACAATTGGCCCAGCGTTGTCCGGGTTTGGCAGGGGTAGGCCTTCTTTGTAAATAAGAATTTATTCTTAACCTAGTTGCCTAGTTAAATAAAGGTTGAATTAAAAAAATATATATAATAATCATTCTGAAGTAAAGTAAGCCTGAAGTCTCTGGTCAAAGGTAGAGCACTACGTAGTGAATAGGGTGCCATTTCGGCCGCACTTCTGGATAGAGACAGATATAGGTCAAAATTCGGAGGAGTTTTATCCCATTCCTTACCTGGAAATCTGTGACCAGGTCCCGTCCCAGGGTGCCGATGGGCGAGTCTCGTGACATGGAGGTGACCCCAGACAGGAAGCTACTAGACTCAGTGAGGTTGGGCAAGGGTGACAGGTCGTCTCCCCGATCCCGGTCCCTTCCCCTCTCCCTCAGGCCCTCTCCCAGGTGATCCACCTTCTCCATGAAGATATGGAGCTCTGTGCGGAAGGCCTTCATACGGGTGTTGATAGTGTCCAGGACCTGTGAGTCTGGTTTGGGTAGGAGGGTGGTGTCTTCATTAATGCCCTCCAGACTCAAACTGTCCCCTCCTGTTATTAAAATCTTTCCGTCATAGATCAGACTTTCCGTGTCGCTAATGAGACGATCTACGGTCTTCCCAAGGCGCTCTGCTTCTCGTTTGACATTCGTGAACGTCTCGCGGTCTTCTCGCCTACGATTAGATAGTTCGGTGGCGCTGAGCCCGCTGAGCTCGTCCGAGGGCTTGTGACTTCCAAACCCCGAGGTTGTGGTGGTCTTCTCAAAGAGGTCCTCCGAGTCGCTCTCGCCACCGACAGGCCCCTCCCTCTTGGGGTGTAGAAGGAGGAGCCTCCCAGTCTCTTCCTCCTCTGCGGAGTCTCGGCGGCCGGTGTCGCTGTCTGCATCGCTGTCCCGTGGGGAGCCGGTGAGGAGGCCCAGGTGTTGGGCCAGGTCACAGCGCTGAACGTTGGACATCAGAACTCTGTTCTCATACTGCAGCTTCATCACCTGGAGGATGAGGACACGAGACACCATTACGTTAGCTTCAGAGACAAGTAAACATTATGTTAGCTTCAGAGACAAGACAACATTATGTTAGCTTCAGGGACAAGTAAACATTATGTTAGCTTCAGAGACAAGACAACATTATGTTAGCTTCAGGGACAAGTCAACATTATGTAAGCTTCAGAGACAATACAACATTATGATAGCTTCAGAGACAAGACAACATTATGATAGCTTCAGAGACAAGTCAACATTATGATAGCTTCAGAGACAAGTCAACATTATGATAGTTTCAGAGACAAGTCAACATTATGATAGCTTCAGAGACAAGTCAACATTATGTTAGCTTCAGAGACAAGTCAACATTATGTTAGCTTCAGAGACAAGTCAACATTATGTTAGCTTCAGAGACAAGTCAACATTATGTTAGCTTCAGAGACAAGTCAACATTATGTTAGCTTCAGAGACAAGTCAACATTATGTTAGCTTCAGAGACAAGTCAACATTATGATAGCTTCAGAGACAAGTTAACATTATGATAGCTTCAGAGACAAGTTAACATTATGATAGCTTCAGAGACAAGTCAACATTATGTTAGCTTCAGAGACAAGTCAACATTATGATAGCTTTAGAGACAAGTCAACATTATGATAGCTTCAGAGACAAGTCAACATTATGATAGCTTCAGAGACAAGTTAACATTATGATAGCTTCAGAGACAAGTTAACATTATGATAGCTTCAGAGACAAGTTAACATTATGATAGCTTCAGATACAAGTCAACATTATGATAGCTTTAGAGACAAGTCAACATTATGATAGCTTCAGAGACAAGTCAACATTATGATAGCTTCAGAGACAAGTCAACATTATGTTAGCTTCAGAGACAAGTCAACATTATGATAGCATTAGAGACAAGTCAACATTATGTTAGCTTCAGAGACAAATCAACATTATGATAGCTTCAGAGACAAGTTAACATTATGATAGCTTCAGAGACAAGTTAACATTATGATAGCTTCAGAGACAAGTCAACATTATGATAGCTTTAGAGACAAGTCAACATTATGATAGCTTCAGAGACAAGTCAACATTATGTTAGCTTCAGAGACAAGTCAACATTATGATAGCTTTAGAGACAAGTCAACATTATGATAGCTTCAGAGACAAGTCAACATTATGATAGCTTCAGAGACAAGTCAACATTATGTTAGCTTCAGAGACAAGTCAACATTATGATAGCATTAGAGACAAGTCAACATTATGTTAGCTTCAGAGACAAATCAACATTATGATAGCTTCAGAGACAAGTTAACATTATGATAGCTTCAGAGACAAGTTAACATTATGATAGCTTCAGAGACAAGTCAACATTATGATAGCTTTAGAGACAAGTCAACATTATGATAGCTTCAGAGACAAGTCAACATTATGTTAGCTTCAGAGACAAGTCAACATTATGTTAGCTTCAGAGACAAGTCAACATTATGATAGCTTTAGAGACAAGTCAACATTATGTTAGCTTCAGAGACAAGTCAACATTATGATAGCTTCAGAGACAAGACAACATTATGATAGCTTCAGAGACAAGTCAACATTATGCTAGCTTCAGAGACAAGTCAACATTATGTTAGCTTCAGAGACAAGTCAACATTATGTTAGCTTCAGAGACAAGTCAACATTATGATAGCTTCAGAGACAAGTCAACATTATGTTATCTTTAGAGACAAGTCAACATTATGAAAGCTTAAGGAACGTCCTGAATGGTACCCTATTCCTTTTACACACCTTCTTACCAGAACCCAAAGGGCTTGGGTCAACAGTAATGCACTATCAAGGGAAAAATGCCATTTAGGAAGCAACATAAGATAAAATCAGATACAATCATAGAGCATTATGGGTACTGTCATGACTTTGGCCTTGGGGTAGGTTTATGACAGTCATAAATACCTCTTTCCCCCTTTTTCCTCTCTCTACCCTACTGATGTTACATTTGCAAAACCCCTTGGTTAACATAGAGATTCTGGGAACATCAGTAGGTGGAGGGAAATGAACTATATTCTGGTAATCCGACCAATTGAACATATGCGGTGGTACTTAATGAATATGATGTCAGTTCGGTTGTCATCTGAGACATAAACTCTACAGTGGAAAGTCTACACATCAGAGTTATCGGATTCACATGGAATTAATGTTCAATTTAAATGTTTGAATATGAAATTATTCGTGATGGGATGAAATGTGATTTTAGCTTCTAAAATGTGAGATTTGGGTTTTCATAAGATAGGGCTCTGCTCAATCAGTGGCCCACCCCTGTGAAGGGACATTGGCTATAAAACTTTTCAAACACGCCCTCCTCTCCCTTCCTATATAAAGCCTTGACGACAATATAACCTCCTGTTCCGAGGACGTGAGGACGGCGGTCCGATGTCAGAATGGTTCAGATAATAACTACAGAACGAAGCCAACATCAGCGCGAGCTTGGTTGCGAATGGTATAAACTTTGAACTCTTATTTACTACAGAAGTGATACCTCCTAGCCATTGAGTTAGCAACAGCCACTGCAAACGAGGGTTAGGAAGGAACAGACAGAGTATCCCGTCTACCACACAACGACATTACTACAACGTAATCAATTTACCAGCAGAGACATTCTTCAAAGGACAGAGGACTCGGTTTGGCAACACGGTCTTCCATCTACCACCAACCTACTGAAGCGCAGCTCAGAGTAAATATTTATTGCATTTTCCTTTTCCAAATGGGCGGTAATTTAGAATGCATAAGATACTGTATTTACGATGACACAGCTTCTCCCCTTTGCCCCTCAGTCTTCCTGCTCTTTCACTCAACTCAGCCCCTTTTCTTTTGTGTTTTGTATTGCTGATTCAACTTGTTAGCCAGGGTTCGTGCAGACAACTTTCAGATGAGACTGAATTAAGATGACGATTAATATTGACTGCTATTGATGTAAAATATTACTAGGTCTTTAAGAGTTTATTCGGAAGATAACAGCTCTATAAATATTATTTGCTGCCTCACCTTTCCACTGAGCTCGTTTATCTGCATTATGGGTACTGTAGTCCATCATGCTGCCTCATACAGAGCATTATGGGTACTGTAGTAAATCATGCTGCCTCACCTTTCCACTGAGCTCGTTTATCTGCATCCTGGCTGCCTTCAGCTCCTCCATCATCACCACACCGCTTCCGTTACTCCCATTACCGGACTTCATCATCATCATCACTCCGACCTCGCCTTCCTCGTCTCTCGGGCCGAACTTGAAGCGGTTCAGTTCTGAGATCAGCTGCTTGTTGTGGTCCTCGATCTCTGAGATGGACCGCCGGAGAAGTTCTGCCTCTTCCTCTACAAACTGTAGGTGGCGTCGCAGCTCCCCGGCTGACTCCAGAGCGTCTCCGCCGTACGGGGAGGAGGGCATGCTGCTGAAGGGCTCCCGGCCGAAACAGTCCCTCTCGTACTGGTAGCGGATGTCGTCGTTCTCAGCCCGCAGGCCTCGGTTCTCCACCTGATAATAATGAACATAATGATTAGGAAGCGATCTTCATTTACAGGAAGAAATCAAAGTACTGCAGGAAGGGGAAACAAAAGACAATAGCACCCTATTCCTTACATAGTGCACTACTTTGACCTATAGTAGTGGATGGGGCTCTGGTCTATAGTAGTGGATAGGGCTCTGGTCTATAGTAGCGGATAGGGCTCTGGTCTATACTAGTGGATAGGGCTCTGGTCTATACTAGTGGATAGGGCTCTGGTCTATACTAGTGGATAGGGCTCTGGTCTATAGTAGTGGATAGGGCTCTGGTCTATACTAGTGGATAGGGCTCTGGTCTATACTAGTGGATAGGGCTCTGGTCTATAGGAGTGGATAGGGCTCTGGTCTATAGGAGTGGATAGGGCTCTGGTCTATAGTAGTGGATAGGGCTCTGGTCTATAGGAGTGGATAGGGCTCTGGTCTATAGGAGTGGATAGGGCTCTGGTCTATAGTAGTGGATAGGGCTCTGGTCTATACTAGTGGATAGGGCTCTGGTCTATACTAGTGGATAGGGCTCTGGTCTATAGGAGTGGATAGGGCTCTGGTCTATAGTAGTGGATAGGGCTCTGGTCTATAGGAGTGGATAGGGCTCTGGTCTATAGGAGTGGATAGGGCTCTGGTCTATAGGAGTGGATAGGGCTCTGGTCTATAGTAGTGGATAGGGCTCTGGTCTATAGTAGTGGGATAGGGCTCTGGTCTATACTAGTGGATAGGGCTCTGGTCTATAGTAGTGGATAGGGCTCTGGTCTATAGTAGTGGATAGGGCTCTGGTCTATACTAGTGGATAGGGCTCTGGTCTATACTAGTGGATAGGGCTCTGGTCTATAGTAGTGGATAGGGCTCTGGTCTATAGTAGTGGGATAGGGCTCTGGTCTATACTAGTGGATAGGGCTCTGGTCTATAGTAGTGGGATAGGGCTCTGGTCTATAGTAGTGGATAGGGCTCTGGTCTATAGTAGTGGGATAGGGCTCTGGTCTATACTAGTGGATAGGGCTCTGGTCTATAGTAGTGGATAGGGCTCTGGTCTATACTAGTGGATAGGGCTCTGGTCTATAGGAGTGGATAGGGCTCTGGTCTATAGGAGTGGATAGGGCTCTGGTCTATAGGAGTGGATAGGGCTCTGGTCTATAGGAGTGGATAGGGCTCTGGTCTATAGGAGTGGATAGGGCTCTGGTCTATACTAGTGGATAGGGCTCTGGTCTATAGGAGTGGATAGGGCTCTGGTCTATAGGAGTGGATAGGGCTCTGGTCTATAGTAGTGGATAGGGCTCTGGTCTATAGGAGTGGATAGGGCTCCGGTCTATAGTAGTGGATAGGGCTCCGGTCTATAGTCGTGGATAGGGCTCTGGTCTATACTAGTGGATAGGGCTCTGGTCTGTAGTAGTGGATAGGGCGCTGGTCTATAGTAGTGGATAGGGCTCTGGTCTATACTAGTGGATAGGGCTCTGGTCTATAGGAGTGGATAGGGCTCTGGTCTATACTAGTGGATAGGGCTAGGGCTCTGGTCTATAGGAGTGGATAGGGCTCTGGTCTATACTAGTGGATAGGGCTCTGGTCTATAGTAGTGGATAGGGCTCTGGTCAATAGTAGTGGGATAGGGCTCTGGTCTATAGTAGTGGATAGGGCTCTGGTCTGTAGTAGTGGATAGGGCTCTGGTCTATAGGAGTGGATAGGGCTCTGGTCTGTAGTAGTGGATAGGGCTCTGGTCTATACTAGTGGATAGGGCTCTGGTCTATACTAGTGGATAGGGCTCTGGTCTATAGTAGTGGATAGGGCTCTGGTCTATACTAGTGGATAGGGCTCTGGTCTATACTAGTGGATAGGGCTCTGGTCTATATTAGTGCACTCCATGGATTAGAATGGGATAGGGTTCTATTTTCAGACACACCCAGGGTTAAAAGACTCGGGCCACTCACCTCCAGCTCTACAATTTTCCTCCCCAGAATATTTGCCTCTTCCTCCACCAGTTTGAGTCGGAGCCGTAGCTCAGCCTCCCTGGTGCTGTGGGGCCCACCACCTGCAAGCTCTGCAAGGGGTAGAGGGCTGTCCACGTCCCCGTAGACTGACTTATACTGCTGGATCTCCTGCTCTAGCTTGTCCTTCTCCTTCCCCAGCTTGGCCATCTTCTTACGCATGAGGGTGGATTCTTCCTTAGAGAACTGCAGCTGACACCTGAGATCTGCACTGTCCTCCTGTGAAGAGGAGAGGGAGGAGGAGTAGGGGGGAGGGGAGGAGGAGGAGTAGGGGGAGGGGAGGAGGAGGAGTAGGGGAGAGAGGAGGGGGAGGAGAAGTAGGGGGAGGGGAGGAGTAGGGGAGAGAGGAGGGGAAGGAGGGAGGAGGGGAGAGAGGAGGGGGAGGAGGGAGGAGGGGGAGAGGAGGAGGAGGAGTAGGGGAGAGAGGAGGGGGAGGAGGAGTAGGGGGAGGGGAGGAGGAGGAGTAGGGGGGAGGGGAGGAGGAGGAGTAGGGGAGAGAGGAGGGGGAGGAGGAGTAGGGGGAGGGGAGGAGTAGGGGGAGGGGAGGAGTAGGGGAGAGAGGAGGGGAAGGAGGGAGGAGGGGAGAGAGGAGGGGGAGGAGGGAGGAGGGGGAGAGGAGGAGGAGGAGTAGGGGAGAGAGGAGGGGGAGGAGGGAAGAGGGGAAGAGGGAGAGGAAGAGTGAGGAGGGAGGAGGAAGAGACAGTAAGAAGAGGGATGAGGGTGAGGAGGAAGAGGAAGATGGGGGAGAGGTATGCTCATTGTGAAATCGAATTGGTTTATGTGATAGAATGTGTGATAGAAGCCACCTACCTGGTTCAGAGATGATAGAATGTGTGATAGAAGCCACCTACCTGGTTCAGAGATGATAGAATGTGTGACAGAAGCCACCTACCTGGTTCAGAGATGATAGAATGTGTGATAGAAGCCACCTACCTGGTTCAGAGATGATAGAATGTGTGATAGAAGCCACCTACCTGGTTCAGAGATGATAGAATGTGTGACAGAAGCCACCTACCTGGTTCAGAGATGATAGAATGTGTGATAGAAGCCACCTACCTGGTTCAGAGATGATAGAATGTGTGATAGAAGCCACCTACCTGGTTCAGAGATGATAGAATGTGTGATAGAAGCCATCTACCTGGTTCAGAGATGATAGAATGTGTGATAGAAGTCTCCGACCTGGTTCAGAGATGATAGAATGTGTGATAGAAGTCTCCTACCTGGTTCAGAGATGATAGAATGTGTGATAGAAGCCACCTACCTGGTTCAGAGATGATAGAATGTGTGATAGAAGTCTCCTACCTGGTTCAGAGATGATAGAATGTGTGATAGAAGCCACCTACCTGGTTCAGAGATGATAGAATGTGTGATAGAAGTCTCCTACCTGGTTCAGAGATGATATAATGTGTGATAGAAGCCACCTACCTGGTTCAGAGATGATAGAATGTGTGATAGAAGTCTCCTACCTGGTTCATAGACTTCTTGTCCCTAAACGTTTCCCTGCTTCCTCTCCGTCGTGTACCAGTCTGTGAGAAGGAAGAGAAAACACAAATATCAGAGGACATCCTTAGTCTGCACACTGGCCACGTACAATAACTAGGACAAGGTGGGGACAATGAGTTACACTGCTTCAATCCTCAAAACACATTTTCTTTTTGACAGAACACATGTAACTATAGAAGTAGAATGAATAGAATGGGCTTGGAACCTCTAACCCTGGCAAAAAGGGGTAAAACTGTGGGCAAAGCCCTGTTTCTGTGGAGAGTGTGGAGGAGATATGGACGTGGCAAATATTTCACTGGTGCTGGGACTAGGATGGCTCTACAACAAACTCACATACTTTCTCATCCAGGTCTTCCTCAGATTGGAAGACATGTTGTGCCCAAAGTACAACAGACACCGAGAGACTGACCAACAGATAGATAGACCAACAGACAGGCACACAGACCAACAGACAGGCAGACAGACAGACAGATAGACCAACAGACAGGCAGACAGACACAGACAGACGGGCAGACAGATAGACCAACAGACAGGCAGACAGACAAATAGACCAACAGACAGGCAGACAGACAAATAGACCAACAGACAGGCAGACAGACACAGACAGACACCAATAGACACAGACAGGCAGACAGACAGACAGACAGACATCTTATTCTGTTTCTGACTCAACAAACACCACATCTCCACAATAACCTGTCCTGAGCATTTGCCTGCCTGTCTGTCTGTTTATGTCGGACATTTGAAATGTGTTCTAACGAGCTTTGCATCACGCGAAGCAAAGCCAGGATCAAATGCGTCCTTCTGCACGATAGCTTAGTGTTTTCACTGACTGATTGGCAACCCTGCCAGATAAACCCATTCAACTTCAAATCCACTGCTCTCTTGGTGTGGACATCCACATATGCATGCTACACACACACACACACACACACACACGCACACACACACACACAGACACACACAAACACGCACACACACACGCACACACACACACACACTCACGCGCGCACGCACGCACGCACACACAGACGCACATATGTAGATATGATCATAGTTAACCAATAGTGTAATGAACCCCTGCTCCATTAAAAGCGGTACTCTCAAGCTCACACACACACACACACACACACACACACACACTGGTGCGATGGTAGAAACTACAAGGAGCCTCAGTACTCTATGTATTGAAAGACGACAGCGTGACTTTGAAAACAAAAGCAGCCTGTCACAAACACAAGGCACGTACAGTATGTATGTATATGTATGTACAGTATGTATGTATATGTATGTACAGTATGTATGTATATATATGTATGTACAGTATGTATGTATATATATGTATGTACAGTATGTATATGTATGTATGTACAGTATGTATATATATATGTATGTATGTACAGTATGTATATATGTATGTATGTGTGTATGTATGTATGTATGTATGTATGTATGTATGTATGTACAGTATGTATATATATATACAGTATATATGTATATACATATATATATGTATGTATGTTTGTATATACAGTATGTGTATATATATATATATATATATATGTTTGTACAGTAAGTATGTATATATACAGTCGGGAGAACAAGTATTTGATACACTGCCGATTTTGCAGGTTTTCCTACTTACAAAGCATGTACAGGTCTGTAATTTTTATCATAGGTACACTTCAACTGTGAGATCCAGAAAATCACGCTGTATGATTTTTAAGTAATTAATTAGCATTTTATTGCATGACATAAGTATTTGATCACCTACCAACCAGTAAGAATTCCGGCTCTCACAGACCTGTTAGTTTTTCTTTAACAACACTTCAACTGTGAGAGACGGAATCTAAAACAAAAATCCAGAAAATCACATTGTATGATTTTTTTACATTTTTGACCCCTTTTTCCCCAATTTCATGGTCTCCAATTGTTTAGTAGCTACTATCTTGTCTCATCGCTACAACTCCCGTACGGGCTCGGGAGAGACGAAGGTTGAAAGCCATGCGTCCTCCGATACACAACCCAACCAAGCTGCACTGCTTCTTAACACAGCGCGCATCCAACCCGGAAGCCAGCCGCACCAATGTGTTGGAAGAAACACTGTGCACCTGGCAACCTTAGTTAGCGCGCACTGTGCCCGGCCAGCCACAGGAGTCGCTGGTGCACGATGAGACAAGAATATCCCTACCGGCCAAGCCCTCCCTAACCCGGACGACGCTAGGCCAATTGTGCGTCGCCCCACGGACCTCCCGGTCGCGACCGGTTACGACAGAGCCTGGGCACGAACCCAGAGTCTCTGGTGGCACAGCTGGTGCTGCAGTACGGCGCCCTTAACCACTGCGCCACCCGGGAGGCCCGCATTGTATGATTTTTAAGTCATTCATTTGCATTTTATTGCATATAAGTATTTATTGCATGACATAAGTATTTGATCACCTACGAACCAGTAAGAATTCCGGCTCTCACAGACCTAGTTTTTCTTTAAGAAGCCCTCCTGTTCTCCACTCATTACCTGTATTAACTGCACCTGTTTGAACTCGTTACCTGTATAAAAAAGACACCTGTCCACACACTCAATCAAACAGACTCCAACCTCTCCACAAGACCAGAGAGCTGTGTAAGGACATCAGGGTTAAAATTGTAGACCTGCACAAGGCTGGGATGGGCTACAGGACAATAGGAAAGCAGCTTGGTGAGAAGGCAACAACTGTTGGCGCAATTATTAGAAAATGGAAGAAGTTCAAGATGACGGTCAATCACCCTCGGTCTGGGGCTCCATGCAAGATCTCACCTCGTGGGGCATCAATGATCATGAGGAAGGTGAGGGATCAGCCCAGAACTACACGGCAGGACCTGGTCAATGACCTGAAGAGAGCTGGAAGCACAGTCTCAAAGAAAACCATTAGTAACACACTACGTCGTCGTGGATTAAAATCCTGCAGCGCACACAAGGTCCCCCTGCTCAATGGATGAGCGATTTACCGCTCGATGGCGGTAAAAGGAGAGCCAAGACAGCAACTTTCAGTTTGTACAAATTCAATTACGTGCCTTTTTTTGGTTTAGGCCCCCAGTACCACTCTGCCACTCTCTCCTCTGTCCCTCTAATCACAGATTCGGTGTGGAAATGGCCTGTAGCAGTGGATGGTGTAAAAAACGTACTCAACTGTCATACTTGAGTAAAAATAAAGATATCCTTAATTAAAAATGACTCAAGTAAAAGTGAAAGTCACCCAGTAAAATACTACTTGATTAAAAGTTTAAAAGTATTTGGGTTTTAAGTATGCTTTAGTATCAAAAGTAAAAGTATAAATCATTTAAGATGTATATATTAAGCATATGATTTACTAGTTTTATTTTATTGACGGATAGGCAGGGGCACTCTCCAACACTCAGATAGCATTTAGAAATGAAGCGTTTGTGTTTAGTGAGTCCTCCAGATCAGAGGCTAAGGGATGGCCAGGGATGTTTTCTGTTTAGTGAGTCCTCCAGATCAGAGGCTAAGGGATGGCCAGGGATGTTTTCTGTTTAGTGAGTCCTCCAGATCAGAGGCTAAGGGATGGCCAGGGATGTTTTCTGTTTAGTGAGTCCTCCAGATCAGAGGCTAAGGGATGGCCAGGGATGTTTTCTGTTTAGTGAGTCCTCCAGATCAGAGGCTAAGGGATGGCCAGGGATGTTTTCTGTTTAGTGAGTCCTCCAGATCAGAGGCTAAGGGATGGCCAGGGATGTTTTCTGTTTAGTGAGTCCACCAGATCAGAGGCAGTAGGGATGACCAGGGATGTTCTCTGTTGAGTGAGTCCTCCAGATCAGAGGCAGTAGTGATGACCAGGGATGTTCTCTGTTTAGTGAGTCCACCAGATCAGAGGCAGTAGGGATGACCAGGGATGTTCTCTGTTTAGTGAGTGTTCCAGATCAGAGGCAGTAGGGATGACCAGGGATGTTCTCTGTTTAGTGAGTGTGCCAGATCAGAGGCAGTAGGGATGACCAGGGATGTTCTCTGTTTAGTGAGTCCTCCAGATCAGAGGCAGTAGGGATGACCAGGGATGTTCTCTGTTGAGTGAGTCCTCCAGATCAGAGGCAGTAGGGATGACCAGGGATGTTCTCTGTTTAGTGAGTGTGCCAGATCAGAGGCAGTAGGGATGACCAGGGATGTTCTCTGTTTAGTGAGTCCTCCAGATCAGAGGCAGTAGGGATGACCAGGGATGTTCTCTGTTGAGTGAGTCCTCCAGATCAGAGGCAGTAGGGATGTTCTCTGTTTAGTGAGTCCTCCAGATCAGAGGCAGTAGGGATGACCAGGGATGTTCTCTGTTTAGTGAGTCCTCCAGATAAGAGGCAGTAGGGATGACCAGGGATGTTCTCTGTTTAGTGAGTCCTCCAGATCAGAGGCAGTAGGGATGACCAGGGATGTTCTCTGTTTAGTGAGTCCTCCAGATCAGAGGCTAAGGGATGGCCAGGGATGTTTTCTGTTTAGTGAGTCCTCCAGATCAGAGGCTAAGGGATGGCCAGGGATGTTTTCTGTTTAGTGAGTCCTCCAGATCAGAGGCTAAGGGATGGCCAGGGATGTTTTCTGTTTAGTGAGTCCTCCAGATCAGAGGCTAAGGGATGGCCAGGGATGTTTTCTGTTTAGTGAGTCCTCCAGATCAGAGGCTAAGGGATGGCCAGGGATGTTTTCTGTTTAGTGAGTCCTCCAGATCAGAGGCTAAGGGATGGCCAGGGATGTTTTCTGTTTAGTGAGTCCACCAGATCAGAGGCAGTAGGGATGACCAGGGATGTTCTCTGTTGAGTGAGTCCTCCAGATAAGAGGCAGTAGTGATGACCAGGGATGTTCTCTGTTTAGTGAGTCCACCAGATCAGAGGCAGTAGGGATGACCAGGGATGTTCTCTGTTTAGTGAGTGTTCCAGATCAGAGGCAGTAGGGATGACCAGGGATGTTCTCTGTTTAGTGAGTGTGCCAGATCAGAGGCAGTAGGGATGACCAGGGATGTTCTCTGTTTAGTGAGTCCTCCAGATCAGAGGCAGTAGGGATGACCAGGGATGTTCTCTGTTGAGTGAGTCCTCCAGATCAGAGGCAGTAGGGATGACCAGGGATGTTCTCTGTTTAGTGAGTGTGCCAGATCAGAGGCAGTAGGGATGACCAGGGATGTTCTCTGTTTAGTGAGTCCTCCAGATCAGAGGCAGTAGGGATGACCAGGGATGTTCTCTGTTGAGTGAGTCCTCCAGATCAGAGGCAGTAGGGATGTTCTCTGTTTAGTGAGTCCTCCAGATCAGAGGCAGTAGGGATGACCAGGGATGTTCTCTGTTTAGTGAGTCCTCCAGATAAGAGGCAGTAGGGATGACCAGGGATGTTCTCTGTTTAGTGAGTCCTCCAGATCAGAGGCAGTAGGGATGACCAGGGATGTTCTCTGTTTAGTGAGTCCACCAGATCAGAGGCAGTAGGGATGACCAGGGATGTTCTCTGTTTAGTGAGTGTGCCAGATCAGAGGCAGTAGGGATGACCAGGGATGTTCTCTGTTTAGTGAGTGTGCCAGATCAGAGGCAGTAGGGATGACCAGGGATGTTCTCTGTTTAGTGAGTCCTCCAGATCAGAGGCAGTAGGGATGACCAGGGATGTTCTCTGTTGAGTGAGTCCTCCAGATAAGAGGCAGTAGGGATGACCAGGGATGTCCTCTGTTTAGTGAGTCCTCCAGATCAGAGGCAGTAGGGATGACCAGGGATGTTCTCTGTTTAGTGAGTGTGCCAGATCAGAGGCAGTAGGGATGACCAGGGATGTTCTCTGTTGAGTGAGTCCTCCAGATCAGAGGCAGTAGGGATGTTCTCTGTTTAGTGAGTCCTCCAGATCAGAGGCAGTAGGGATGACCAGGGATGTTCTCTGTTTAGTGAGTCCTCCAGATAAGAGGCAGTAGGGATGACCAGGGATGTTCTCTGTTTAGTGAGTCCTCCAGATCAGAGGCAGTAGGGATGACCAGGGATGTTCTCTGTTTAGTGAGTCCTCCAGATCAGAGACAGTAGGAATGACCAGGGATGTTCTCTGTTTAGTGAGTCTGCCAGATCAGAGGCAGTAGGAATGACCAGGGATGTTCTCTGTTTAGTGAGTCCTCCAGATCAGAGGCAGTAGGGATGACCAGGGATGTCCTCTGTTTAGTGAGTCCTCCAGATCAGAGGCAGTAGGGATGACCAGGGATGTTCTCTGTTTAGTGAGTCCTCCAGATCAGAGGCAGTAGGGATGACCAGGGATGTTCTCTGTTTAGTGAGTCCTCCAGATCAGAGACAGTAGGAATGACCAGGGATGTTCTCTGTTTAGTGCGTCTGCCAGATCAGAGGCAGTAGGAATGACCAGGGATGTTCTCTGTTTAGTGAGTCCTCCAGATCAGAGGCAGTAGGGATGACCAGGGATGTCCTCTGTTTAGTGAGTCCTCCAGATCAGAGGCAGTAGGGATGACCAGGGATGTTCTCTGTTTAGTGAGTCCTCCAGATCAGAGGCAGTAGGGATGTTCTCTGTTTAGTGAGTCCTCCAGATCAGAGGCAGTAGGGATGACCAGGGATGTTCTCTGTTTAGTGAGTCCTCCAGATCAGAGACAGTAGGAATGACCAGGGATGTTATCTTGATAAGTGTGTGAATTAGACCATTTTCCTGTCAAAATGTAACGAGTACTTTTAGGTGTCAGGGAAAGTGTATGGAGTAAAAAGCACATTATTTTCTTTGGGAATTTAGTGAATTAAAAGTAAAAGTTGTCAAAAATATAAATAGTAAAGTACAGATACCTAAATAAACGACGTAAGTAAATACTTTAAATACTTTAAAGTATTTTTACTGAAGTATTTTACACCACTGAGTGGATGTCGTTAGCCCCAGGAGGTCTTAAGTCTGCAGTATCGGCTAGCCTGCCAGTGTAGCGATCCCTGACACTGTCCTGTATAATTTGCTCCCTGCAGGCCAGGGTGACTGTAAGGTCTAATCTCTCTGGGGAGAGACAGGATTAAAGATCCCCTTGCACAGAGCTGTTCCAGGCTAGACTCCCACTACCAGACCTCCCTGGCTATACTGTATTCACAACGTACCAGGCTCAATTCCATTACAATTCAGAAAGTAAACCGTATTCCAATTCCACATTTTCCTGTGTACTTCCTGAATTGACTGGAATTACAATGGCATTGACCCTTAACCCTGGGATACACATTGACCCTTAACCCTGGGATACACATTGACCCTTAACCCTGGGATACACATTGACCCTTAACCCTGGGATACACATTGACCCTTAGCCCTGGGATACACATTGACCCTTAACCCTGGGATACACATTGACCCTTAGCCCTGGGATACACATTGACCCTTAGCCCTGGGATACACATTGACCCTTAGCCCTGGGGTACACATTGACCCTTAACCCTGGGGTACACATTGACCCTTAACCCTGCTACAACCCATATATATATATATATATACACTGCTCAAAAAAATAAAGGGAACACTAAAATAACAAATCCTAGATCTGAATGAATGAAATATTCTTATTAAATACTTTTTTTCTTTACATAGTTGAATGTGCCGACAACAAAATCACACAAAAACTATCAATGGAAATCAAATGTATCAACCCATGGAGGGTCTGGATTTAGAGTCACACTCAAAATTAAAGTGGAGAACCACACTACAGGCTGATCCAACTTTGATGTAATGTCCTTAAAACAAGTCAAAATGAGGCTCAGTAGTGTGTGTGGCCTCCACATGCCTGTATGACCTCCCTACAACGCCTGGGCGTGCTCCTGATGAGGTGGCGGATGGTTTCCTGAGGGATCTCCTCCCAGACCTGGACTAAAGCATCCGCCAACGCCTCCATGCTCTGGACACTACGCTGACAGACACAGCAAACCTTCTTGCCACAGCTCGCATTGATGTTCCATCCTGGATGAGCTGCACTACCTGAGACACTTGTGTGGGTTGTAGACTCCGTCTTATGCTACCACTAGAGTGAAAGCACCGCCAGCATTCAAAAGTGACCAAAACATCAGCCAGGAAGCATAGGAACTGAGAAGTGGTCTGTGGTTATCACCTGCAGAACCACTCCTTTATTGGGGGTGTCTTGCTAATTGCCTATAATTTCCACATGTTGTCTATTCCATTTGCACAACAGCATGTGAAATTTATTGTCAATCAGTGTTGCTTCCTAAGTGGACAGTTTGATTTCACAGAAGTGTGATTGACTTGGAGTTACAGTGTGTTGTTTAAGTGTTCCCTTTATTTTTTTGAGTAGTGTATATATACACACAACAGCTGACCAGGGTCGCTGGCGTGCAGCAGGGTGGAACTTAACGTGGCAGATAGAAATTCATTAGAAATGACATGATTGGAGCTGATATGATTGGAGCTGACATGATTGGAGCTGACATGATTGGAACTGACATGATTGGAGCTGACATGATTGGAGCTGACATGATTGGAGCTGATATGATTGGAGCTGATATGATTGGAGCTGACATGATTGGAGCTGACATGATTGGAGCTGACATGATTGGAGCTGACATGATTGGAACTGACATGATTGGAGCTGACATGATTGGAGCTGATATGATTGGAGCTGATATGATTGGAGCTGATATGATTGGAGCTGACATGATTGGAGCTGATATGATTGGAGCTGACATGATTGGAGCTGACATGATTGGAGCTGATATGATTGGAGCTGATATGATTGGAGCTGATATGATTGGAGCTGACATGATTGGAGCTGACATGATTGGAGCTGATATGATTGGAGCTGACATGATTGGAGCTGATATGACTGGAGCTGATATGACTGGAGCTGATATGATTGGAGCTGACATGATTGGAGCTGATATGATTGGAGCTGACATGATTGGAGCTGATATGATTGGAGCTGACATGATTGGGGCTGATATGACTGTTCTACACTGTATATATCTATATGACTGAATACAACCCTGGCCATAGCGGTATAATCTATAACCCTCATCTACAACAGAGGATAGTACTAGATATAGTAGTTTCAGTACTATAAAAAAACGCCTTTATGCTGTAAAATGACCTCTGGCTTAAACGCCTTGAGTCTTAAAATTAATTTACAGAAGTGATGGAGGACAGGCTTGTTTCTGATGTCTGGTTGGTAGAAGTGAGGGAGGACAGGCTTGTTTCTGATGTCTGGTTGGTAGAAGTGATGGAGGACAGGCTTGTTTCTGATGTCTGGTTGGTAGAAGTGATGGAGGACAGGCTTGTTTCTGATGTCTGGTTGGTAGAAGTGATGGAGGACAGGCTTGTTTCTGATGTCTGGTTGGTAGAAGTGAGGGAGAACAGGCTTGTTTCTGATGTCTGGTTGGTAGAAATGAGGGAGAACAGGCTTGTTTCTGATGTCTGGTTGGTAGAAGTGATGGAGGACAGGCTTGTTTCTGATGTCTGGTTGGTAGAAGTGAGGGAGAACAGGCTTGTTTCTGATGTCTGGTTGGTAGAAGTGATGGAGGACAGGCTTGTTTCTGATGTCTGGTTGGTAGAAGTGATGGAGGACAGGCTTGTTTCTGATGTCTGGTTGGTAGAAGTGATTGAGGACAGGCTTGTTTCTGATGTCTGGTTGGTAGAAGTGAGGGAGGACAGGCTTGTTTCTGATGTCTGGTTGGTAGAAGTGATGGAGGACAGGCTTGTTTCTGATGTCTGGTTGGTAGAAGTGATGGAGGACAGGCTTGTTTCTGATGTCTGGTTGGTAGAAGTGATGGAGGACAGGCTTGTTTCTGATGTCTGGTTGGTAGAAGTGATGGAGGACAGGCTTGTTTCTGATGTCTGGTTGGTAGAAGTGAGGGAGAACAGGCTTGTTTCTGATGTCTGGTTGGTAGAAGTGAGGGAGAACAGGCTTGTTTCTGATGTCTGGTTGGTAGAAGTGATGGAGGACAGGCTTGTTTCTGATGTCTGGTTGGTAGAAGTGATGGAGGACAGGCTTGTTTCTGATGTCTGGTTGGTAAAAGTGATGGAGGACAGGCTTGTTTCTGATGTCTGGTTGGTAGAAGTGATGGAGGACAGGCTTGTTTCTGATGTCTGGTTGGTAAAAGTGATGGAGGACAGGCTTGTTTCTGATGTCTGGTTGATGTGTTGGAGTAGTTGCATGTTTTTTGTTTTGTTTTTTGTGCTGAGCCTTTTAATAACGTATACAGAAAGCATCTGTCAGACAGACAGACCCTACACTGGAGAGACAGACTGACTGACAGACTCTACACCGGAGAGACAGACTGACAGACTCTACACCGGAGAGAGACTGACAGACTCTAAAACAGAGAGACAGACTGACTGACAGACTCTACAACAGAGAGACAGACTGACAGACCCTACACTGGAGAGACAGACTGACTGACAGACTCTACACCGGAGAGACAGACTGACAGACTCTACACCGGAGAGACAGACTGACTGACAGACTCTACACTGGAGAGACAGACTGACTGACAGACTCTACACCGGAGAGACAGACTGACAGACCCTACACTGGAGAGACAGACTGACTGACAGACTCTACACCGGAGAGACAGACTGACAGACTCTACACCAGAGAGACAGACTGACTGACTCTACACCAGAGACACAGACTGACTGACAGACTCTACACCGGAGAGACAGACTGACAGACCCTACACTGGAGAGACAGACTGACTGACAGACTCTACACCGGAGAGACAGACTGACAGACTCTACACCGGAGAGACAGACTGACAGACTCTACACCGGAGAGACAGACTGACAGACTCTACACCAGAGAGACAGACTGACTGACTCTACACCAGAGACACAGACTGACTGACAGACTCTACACCGGAGAGAGACTGACAGACTCTACAACAGAGAGACAGACTGACAGACTCTACACCAGAGAGACAGACTGACTGACTGACTCTACACCGGAGACAGACTGACTGACAGACTCTACACCGGAGAGACAGACTGACAGACTCTACAACAGAGAGACAGACTGACAGACAGACAGACTCTACACCGGAGAGACAGACTGACTGACAGACTCTACACCGGAGAGACAGACTGACTGAGTCTACACCAGAGAGACAGACTGACTGACAGACTCTACACCGGAGAGACAGACTGACTCTACACCAGAGAGACAGACTGACAGACGCTACACCAGAGAGAAAGACTGACAGACTCTACACCAGAGAGACAGACTGACTGACAGACTCTACACTGGAGAGACAGACTGACAGACTCTACACCAGAGAGACAGACTGACTGACAGACTCTACACTGGAGAGCCAGACTGACAGACTCTACACCGGAGATACTGACTGACTGACTCTACACCAGAGAGACAGACTGACAGACAGACTCTACTCCAAAGAGACAGACTTTACCCTAGATCAACCCTCACCAGCTGGGCCTGACAGACTGATAGACAGTTAGCCAGCAGCATACCACCCTGTATCCCACTGCTGGATTGCATCTGAAGCTTAGCAGGGTTGGTCCTGATAAGACCCTGGAGGGGAGACCAGATGCTGCAGGAAGTGGTGTTGGAGGGCCAGTAGGAGGCACTCTTTCCTCTGGTCTAAATAACATATCCCAATGCCCCAGGGCAATGATTGGGGACATTGCCCTGTGTAGGGTGCCGTCTTTTGGCTAGGATGTTAATTGGGTGTTCTGACTCTCTGTGGTCACTAAATAGCCCATGGCACTTATCCTAGGGGTGTTAACCCCGATTTCCTGGCTAAATTCCCAATCTGGCTCTCATACCATCACAGTCACCTAATCATCCCCAGCTTACAATTGTATCATTCATCCTCCTCCTCTCCCCTGTAACTATTCCCCAGGTTGTTGCTGTGAATGAGAATGTGTTCTCAGTCAACTTACCTGGTAAAATAAGGGGTAAATATTAAAAATTAAAGACAGACTTGACCCCAGCTGGGCCTGGAGAAGCAAACGTGTGAAGTATTCAATATATTCAGATGAAGAAAGAAAGAACAGAGAAGAGGGGTTTTGGCAACCTCCTCTATTCATTCATTTAAAAAAAAACTGTGTGAAAGTGTCAGAAGCAGAAAAGCTGTCTAATCAGGACCCAAGGGGACAACCAAACACATCAACTGAATAAATATATACCACAACTCCCCCGTAGAGAAAATAACAAGATAGAGGAAGAGAGATAGATGGAGGGAGGGAGGTAGATAGATGTGTATGTAGCACCTAGCATGTAGCACGTAGCATGCAGCTCCCTAGTGGAGTTCACTGTTGTTAAATAAAGTATACAGATTTGATCATTTTGTTGTCGCTGAAAAATGTACTGCTCCGCAGGAAATGCAAGTTCAGCGTCGTGATTTACATAATTTCATTGAAAACCTCACACTAACACAAGGTTATGTTAGGAGCATTGGACATTTCATGTAGTCTAATTTGGGCAAGCCAGTAGCCTAACCCCCGATCAAGCAACATCATGGACTAAACGTTCAAATCCTGTTGCTGCAGGACTCTTTTGCAGCGACAATACTGGTTCAACTGTATGAAGGACAGCATCTGTAAATAGCTGTGACAGTGATAATGTAAACATCTCTAAAATCAAAACTAACTCGATTAAATACATCATGCAGAGAGAGAGAGGGAGAGAGAGAGAGAGAGAGAGAGAGAGAGAGAGAGTCCCTGTTCGTGCATGTCCCTGTGTGTATGACAGACAGACAGAGGCAGCTCTTGAAGGTCACTCCAAAGTCAGTTGATCCCCAGTGTTTATCAAATAAACACACATTCAGGCTAGTCCACATCGACCGCCTCCATCTTGGTCCTCTCCTCTATAGACTAGTCCACATCGACGGCCTCCACCTTGGTCCTCTCCTCTATAGACTAGTCCACATCGACGGCCTCCACCTTGGTCCTCTCCTCTATAGACTAGGACACATCGACCGCCTCCATCTTGGTCCTCTCCTCTATAGACTAGTCCACATCGACGGCCTCCATCTTGGTCCTCTCCTCTATAGACTAGTCCACATCGACGGCCTCCATCTTGGTCCTCTCCTCTATAGACTAGGACACATCGACGGCCTCCATCTTGGTCCTCTCCTCTGTAGACTAGTCCACATCGACGGCCTCCATCTTGGTACTCTCCTTTGTAGACTAGTCACATCGACGGCCTCCATCTTGGTCCTCTCCTCTATAGACTAGTCCACATCGACGGCCTCCATCTTGGTCCTCTCCTCTATAGACTAGTCCACATCGACCGCCTCCATCTTGGTTCTCTCCTCTGTAGACTAGTCCACATCGACCGCCTCCATCTTGGTCCTCTCCTCTATAGACTAGTCCACATCGACCGCCTCCATCTTGGTCCTCTCCTCTATAGACTAGTCCACATCGACGGCCTCCATCTTGGTCCTCTCCTCTATAGACTAGTCCACATCGACGGCCTCCATCTTGGTCCTCCTCTCTATAGACTAGTCCACAGAGACGGCCTCCATCTGTTCCATGATAGATGTCTGTTATCCATGTAGCTGTACCATGATAGATGATATAAAGCCCTTCGTACATCAGCTGATATCTCAAAACAGGTGTTGAAGCACGCTGGTCCCCCGTGGAGACCCAACACACGCTGATCCCCCGTGGAGACCCTACACACGCTGGTCCCCCGTGGAGACCCTACACACGCTGGTCCCCCGTGGAGACCCTACACACGCTGGTCCCCCGTGGAGACCCTACACACGCTGGTCCCCCCGTGGAGACCCTTCACACGCTGGTCCCCCGTGGAGACCCTTCATGCGCTGGTCCCCCGTGGAGACCCTACACACGCTGGTCCCCCGTGGAGACCCTTCACGCGCTGGTCCCCTGTGGAGACCCTATACACGCTGGTCCCCCGTGGAGACCCTACACACGCTTGTCCCCCCGTGGAGACCCTTCTTCCCCAGTGCAGTCAGACCATTATGATTATGCTGTGCCACCAGGGTCTCAGTATTCTGCCCCCTCTCTGATTATCCGAGTGTGACCCTCTCCCCATGGGTTACTGCAGCTAGTGTTGCCAGCACTGCCACTGCCTGGGTGGAGGCACTCCACCGGAATTCCCACCGGCTAGGTACATGGTCGTCAAGGTTCTCATTAGCAGCTTTGAGCGAGAAATTCCTTGTGTATTAGGCTCACCAACCTTTGGCTTTGTTGGACCAACACTGCCGGTCCGGTTCAGACTCTTGAGGGGGCGGTGCTGTTTTAGTGGTTCTTTGGCAGCGTTTATCTTTCTGTCTTGGCTACGTAAGCTACTTGCAGCAGGCTGATCTAACAGGTAAGGACATCTCATTAGTGGGTGAGTGTCTATGGTAGGTAGGGTTGGGCACATTCCATCATATTAGGGCATAAGGTAAGGACGTCTCCCTGAAGTGGCATATTTTCTCTATTCCATCCAATAACTATGACCACTGCCCTGGTGAGAGTGGGGCTTTTTCTGACACGGAGAGTACGTAGAGATGATGGCAGTGTGGCAAGTTTACTAACAAAAGGATGCTTCTTCATTCAAGCACATAAAACTTACGGACTTTCTAATATAAACGATGGGGAAACAAAAATATTAATTTTACCTTTATTTAACTAGGCAAGTCAGTTAAGAACAAATTCTTATTTTCAATGACGGCCTAGGAACAGTGGGTTAACTGCCTGTTCAGGGGCAGAACAACAGATTTGTACCTTGTCAGCTCGGGGATTTGAACTTGCTACCTTTCGGTTACTAGTCCAACGCTCTAACCACTAGTCTACCCTGCCGCCCCTCCACTCTAACCACTAGGCTACCCTGCCACCCCTCCACTCTAACCACTAGGCTACCCTGCCGCCCCTCCACTCTAACCACTAGGCTACCCTGCCGCCCCTCCACTCTAACCACTAGGCTACCCTGCCGCCCCTCCAATCTAACCACTAGGCTACCCTGCCGCCCCTCCACTCTAACCACTAGGCTACCTGCCGCCCCTCCACTCTAACCACTAGGCTACCCTGCCGCCCCTCCACTCTAACCACTAGGCTACCTGCCGCCCCTCCACTCTAACCACTAGGCTACCCTGCCGCCCCTCCACTCTAACCACTAGGCTACCCTGCCGCCCCTCCACTCTAACCACTAGGCTACCCTGCCACCCCTCCACTCTAACCACTAGGCTACCCTGCCGCCCCTCCACTCTAACCACTAGGCTACCCTGCCGCCCCTCCACTCTAACCACTAGACTACCCTGCCGCCCCTCCACTCTAACCACTAGACTACCCTGCCGCCCCTCCACTCTAACCACTAGGCTACCTGCCGCCCCTCCACTCTAACCACTAGACTACCCTGCCGCCCCTCCACTCTAACCACTAGACTACCCTGCCGCCCCTCCACTCTAACCACTAGGCTACCCTGCCACCCCTCCGCTCTAACCACTAGGCTACCCTGCCACCCCTACACTCTAACCACTAGGCTACCCTGCCGCCCCTCCGCTCTAACCACTAGGCTACCTGCCGCCCCTCCGCTCTAACAACTAGGCTACCCTGCCGCCCCTCCACTCTAACCACTAGGCTACCTGCCGCCCCTCCACTCTAACCACTAGACTACCCTGCCACCCCTACACTCTAACCACTAGGCTACCTGCCGCCCCTCCACACTAACCACTAGACTACCCTGCCGCCCCTCCACTCTAACCACTAGGCTACCTGCCGCCCCTCCACTCTAACCACTAGACTACCCTGCCGCCCCTCCACTCTAACCACTAGACTACCCTGCCGCCCCTCCACTCTAACCACTAGGCTACCCTGCCACCCCTCCGCTCTAACCACTAGGCTACCCTGCCACCCCTACACTCTAACCACTAGGCTACCCTGCCGCCCCTCCGCTCTAACCACTAGGCTACCTGCCGCCCCTCCGCTCTAACAACTAGGCTACCCTGCCGCCCCTCCGCTCTAACCACTAGGCTACCCTGCCACCCCTCCACTCTAACCACTAGGCTACCTGCCGCCCCTCCACTCTAACCACTAGACTACCCTGCCACCCCTACACTCTAACCACTAGACTACCCTGCCGCCCCTCCACTCTAACCACTAGGCTACCTGCCGCCCCTCCACTCTAACCACTAGACTACCCTGCCGCCCCTCCACTCTAACCACTAGGCTACCCTGCCGCCCCTCCACTCTAACCACTAGGCTACCCTGCCGCCCCTCCACTCTAACCACTAGACTACGCTGCCACCCCTCCACTCTAACCACTAGGCTACCCTGCCGCCCCTCCACTCTAACCACTAGGCTACCCTGCCGCCCCTCCACTCTAACCACTAGACTACCCTGCCGCCCCTCCACTCTAACCACTAGGCTACCCTGCCGCCCCTCCACTCTAACCACTAGGCTACCCTGCCGCCCCTCCACTCTAACCACTAGACTACCCTGCCGCCCCTCCACTCTAACCACTAGACTACCCTGCCGCCCCTCCACTCTAACCACTAGGCTACCCTGCCGCCCCTGCCGCCCCTCCACTCTAACCACTAGACTACCCTGCCACCCCTCCACTCTAACCACTAGACTACCCTGCCGCCCCTCCACTCTAACCACTAGGCTACCTGCCGCCCCTCCACTCTAACCACTAGACTACCCTGCCGCCCCTCTACTCTAACCACTAGACTACCCTGCCGCCCCTCCACTCTAACCACTAGGCTACCTGCCGCCCCTCCACTCTAACCACTAGGCTACCCTGCCGCCCCTCCACTCTAACCACTAGACTACCCTGCCGCCCCTCCACTCTAACCACTAGGCTACCCTGCCGCCCCCCCACTCTAACCACTAGGCTACCCTGCCGCTCCTCCACTCTAACCACTAGGCTACCCTGCCGCCCCTACACTCTAACCACTAGACTACCCTGCCGCCCCTCCACTCTAACCACTAGACTACCCTGCCGCCCCTCCACTCTAACCACTAGGCTACCTGCCGCCCCTCCACTCTAACCACTAGACTACCCTGCCGCCCCTCCACTCTAACCACTAGACTACCCTGCCGCCCCTCCACTCTAACCACTAGGCTACCCTGCCGCCCCTCCACTCTAACCACTAGGCTACCCTGCCGCCCCTCCACTCTAACCACTAGGCTACCCTGCCGCCCCTCCACTCTAACCACTAGGCTACCCTGCCGCCCCTCCACTCTAACCACTAGACTACCCTGCCGCCCCTCCACTCTAACCACTAGGCTACCCTGCCGCCCCTCCACTCTAACCACTAGACTACCCTGCCGCCCCTCCACTCTAACCACTAGCAGGTGAAGCAAACTGGCTCAAATAAAGATCCTCCATCTGTTTACAGGGAATAAGGTGGGATTTGGGACACATGCAGCAGGACACATCTTATCAGTCCCTCTCTGCAGCAGGACACAGTCCCTCTCTGCAGCAGGACACAGTCCCTCTCTGCAGCAGGACACAGTCCCTCTCTGCAGCAGGACACAGTCCCTCTCTGCAGCAGGACACATCTTATCAGTCCCTCTCTGCAGCAGGACACAGTCCCTCTCTGCAGCAGGACACAGTCCCTCTCTGCAGCAGGACACATCTTATCAGTCCCTCTATGCAGCAGGACACATCTTATCAGTCCCTCTCTGCAGCAGGACACAGTCCCTCTCTGCAGCAGGACACAGTCCCTCTCTGCAGCAGGACACAGTCCCTCTCTGCAGCAGGATACAGTCCCTCTCTGCAGCAGGACACAGTCCCTCTCTGCAGCAGGACACAGTCCCTCTCTGCAGCAGGACACATCTTATCAGCCCCTCTCTGCAGCAGGACACATCTTATCAGTCCCTCTCTGCAGCAGGACACATCTTATCAGTCCCTCTATGCAGCAGGACACATCTTATCAGTCCCTCTCTGCAGCAGGACACATCTTATCAGTCCCTCTATGCAGCAGGACACATCTTATCAGTCCCTCTCTGCAGCAGGACACAGTCCCTCTCTGCAGCAGGAACACAGTCCCTCTCTGCAGCAGGACACAGTCCCTCTCTGCAGCAGGACACAGTCCCTCTCTGCAGCAGGACAGTGCAGGACACAGTTTATCAGTCCCTCTCTGCAGCAGGACAGTGCAGGACACAGTTTATCAGTCCCTCTCTGCAGCAGGACAGTGCAGGACACAGTTTATCAGTCCCTCTATGCAGCAGGACACATCTTATCAGTCCCTCTCTGCAGCAGGACAGTGCAGGACACAGTTTATCAGTCCCTCTATGCAGCAGGACACATCTTATCAGTCCCTCTCTGCAGCAGGACAGTGCAGGACACAGTTTATCAGTCCCTCTATGCAGCAGGACACATCTTATCAAGTCCCTCTCTGCAGCAGGACAGTGCAGGACACAGTTTATCAGTCCCTCTATGCAGCAGGACACATCTTATCAGTCCCTCTCTGCAGCAGGGACAGTGCAGGACACAGTTTATCAGTCCCTCTATGCAGCAGGACACATCTTATCAGTCCCTCTCTGCAGCAGGACACATCTTATCAGTCCCTCTCTGCAGCAGGACACATCTTATCAGTCCCTCTCTGCAGCAGGACACATCTTATCAGTCCCTCTCTGCAGCAGGACACATCTTATCAGTCCCTCTCTGCAGCAGGACACATCTTATCAGTCCCTCTCTGCAGCAGGACACATCTTATCAGTCCCTCTCTGCAGCAGGACACATCTTATCAGTCCATCTATAACAAAGAGAGTTCCAAACCTCTCTGCCAATAACAATGGCCTACTGTATCCTGTCTAACCATGTGGACAGAGCAGCTGGCCTACTGTATCCCGTCTAACAATGTGGACAGAGCAGCTGGCCTACTGTATCCCGTCTAAACCATGCGGACAGAGCAGCTGGCCTACTGTATCCCGTCTAACCATGTGGACAGAGCAGCTGGCCTACTGTATCCCGTCTAACCATGTGGACAGAGCAGCTGGCCTACTGTATCCCGTCTAACCATGTGGACAGAGCAGCTGGCCTGCTGTGTCAGCAGAGGAAAGGAGTCAAGGTTAGGAGATAAGGAGAGGAACAGAGGAAAGGAGCCAAGAGTAGGAAATAAGGAGAGGAGTAGAGGAAAGGACAAGGTTAGGAGATAAGGAGAGGAGCAGAGGAAAGGAGTCACTAGAGGCAGACCGCAGCTAGCCCCAGCTCCAGCTAGCTCTAGAAGCTGCCAGGCTCCCAGCCAGCCAGTGTTCATCTGGGGCAAACCTCAGGGGAGTGGAGAGAAACTGTAATCAGGTAGAGATGAGGGAAGTGGAGCAGCTTCACATAATGTATCTGTCTCCCTCATCCCATCCTCCCTCTACACCTCCTATCTGTCTCCCTCATCCCATCCTCACTCTACACCTCCTATCTGTCTCCCTCATCCCATCCTCACTCTACACCTCCTATCTGTCTCCCTCATCCCATCCTCACTCTACACCTCCTATCTGTCTGTCTCATCCCATCATCTCTACACCTCCTATCTGTCTCCCTCATCCCATCCTCACTCTACACCTCCTATCTGTCTCCCTCATCCCATCCTCACTCTACACCTCCTATCTGTCTCCCTCATCCCATCCTCACTCTACACCTCCTATCTGTCTGTCTCATCCCATCATCTCTACACCTCCTATCTGTCTGTCTCATCCCATCCTCACTCTACACCTCCTATCTGTCTGTCTCATCCCATCCTCACTCTACACCTCCTATCTGTCTCCCTCATCCCATCCTCACTCTACACCTCCTATCTGTCTGTCTCATCCCATCCTCACTCTACACCTCCTATCTGTCTCCCTCATCCCATCCTCCCTCTACACCTCCTATCTGTCTCCCTCATCCCATCCTCACTCTACACCACCTATCTATCTGTCTCATCCCATCCTCACTCTGCACCTCCTATCTGTCTCCCTCATCCCATCCTCCCTCTACACCTCCTATCTGTCTCCCTCATCCCATCCTCCCTCTACACCTCCTATCTGTCTCCCTCATCCCATCCTCCCTCTACACCTCCTATCTGTCTCCCTCATCCCATCCTCCCTCTACACCTCCTATCTGTCTCCCTCATCCCATCCTCACTCTACACCACCTATCTATCTGTCTCATCCCATCCTCACTCTACACCTCCTATCTGTTTGTCTCATCCCATCCTCACTCTACACCTCCTATCTGTCTCCCTCATCCCATCCTCACTCTACACCTCCCCCTGTATCTGTCTGTCTCATCCCATCCTCACTCTACACCTCCTATCTGTCTGTCTCATCCCATCCTCACTCTACACCTCCTATCTGTCTGTCTCATCCCATCCTCACTCTACACCTATCTGTCTGTCTCATCCCATCCTCACTCTACACCTCCTATCTGTCTGTCGCATCCCATCCTCACTCTACACCTCCTATCTGTCTGTCTCATCCCATCCTCACTCTACACCTATCTGTCTGTCTCATCCCATCCTCACTCTACACCTCCTATCTGTCTGTCTCATCCCATCCTCACTCTACACCTCCTATCTGTCTGTCTCATCCCATCATCTCTACACCTCCAATCTGTCTCCCTCATCCCATCCTCACCCTACACCTCCTATCTGTCTGTCTCATCCCATCCTAACTCTACACCTCCTATCTGTCTCCCTCATCCCATCCTCACCTCCTATCTGTCTGTCTCATCCCATCCTCCCTCTACACCTCCTATCTGTCTGTCTCATCCCATCCTCACTCTACACCTCCTATCTGTCTCCCTGCTCCCATCCTCACTCTACACCTCCTATCTGTCTGTCTCATCCCATCCTCACTCTACACCTCCTATCTGTCTCCCTCATCCCATCCTCACTCTGCGCCTCCTATCTGTCTCCCTCATCCCATCCTCACTCTACACCTCCTATCTGTCTGTCTCATCCCATCCTCACTCTACACCTCCTATCTGTCTGTCTCATCCCATCCTCACTCTACACCTCCATATCTGTCTGTCTCAGCTCATCCTCACTCTACAACCTCCTATCTGTCTGTCTCATCCCATCCTCACCTCCTATCTGTCTGTCTCATCCCATCCTCACTCTACACCTCCTATCTATCTGTCTCATCCCATCCTCACTCTACACCTCCTATCTGTCTCATCCCATCCTCACTCTACACCCTCCTATCTGTCTCCCTCATCCCATCCTCACTCTACACCTCCTATCTGTCTGTCTCAGCCCATCCTCACTCTACACCCTCCTATCTGTCTGTCTCATCCCATCCTCACCTCCTATCTGTCTGTCTCATCCCATCCTCACTCTACACCTCCTATCTATCTGTCTCATCCCATCCTCACTCTACACCTCCTATCTGTCTCCCTCATCCCATCCTCACTCTACACCTCCTATCTGTCTGTCTCATCCCCATCCTCACTCTACACCTATCTGTCTGTCTCATCCCATCCCTACACTCTACACCTCCTATCTGTCTGTCTCATCCCATCCTCACTCTACACCTCCTATCTGTCTGTCTCATCCCATCTCTCTACACCTCCAATCTGTCTCCCTCATCCCATCCTCACCCTACACCTCCTATCTGTCTGTCTCATCCCATCCTAACTCTACACCTCCTATCTGTCTCCCTCATCCCATCCTCACCTCCTATCTGTCTGTCTCATCCCATCCTCCCATCTGTCTGTCTCATCCCATCCTCACTCTACACCTCCTATCTGTCTCCCTGCTCCCATCCTCACTCTACACCTCCTATCTGTCTGTCTCATCCCATCCTCACTCTACACCTCCTATCTGTCTCCCCTCATCCCATCCTCACTCTGCACCTCCTATCTGTCTCCCTCATCCCATCCTCACTCTACACCTCCTATCTGTCTGTCTCATCCCATCCTCACTCTACACCTCCTATCTGTCTGTCTCATCCCATCCTCACTCTACACCTCCTATCTGTCTGTCTCAGCTCATCCTCACTCTACACCTCCTATCTGTCTGTCTCATCCCATCCTCACCTCCTATCTGTCTGTCTCATCCCATCCTCACTCTACACCTCCTATCTATCTGTCTCATCCCATCCTCACTCTACACCTCCTATCTGTCTCCCTCATCCCATCCTCACTCTACACCTCCTATCTGTCTGTCTCAGCCCATCCTCACTCTACACCTCCTATCTGTCTGTCTCATCCCATCCTCACCTCCTATCTGTCTGTCTCATCCCATCCTCACTCTACACCTCCTATCTATCTGTCTCATCCCATCCTCACTCTACACCTATCTGTCTCCCTCATCCCATCCTCACTCTACACCTCCTATCTGTCTGTCTCATCCCATCCTCACCTCCTATCTGTCTGTCTCATCCCATCCTCACTCTACACCTCCTATCTGTCTGTCTCATCCCATCATATCTACACCTCCTATCTGTCTGTCTCATCCCATCCTCACTCTACACCTCCTATCTGTCTGTCTCATCCCATCCTCACTCTACACCTCCTATCTGTCTGTCTCATCCCATCCTCACCTCCTATCTGTCTGTCTCATCCCATCCTCACTCTACACCTCCTATCTGTCTGTCTCATCCCATCCTCACTCTACACCTTCTATCTGTCTATCTCTACACCTCCTATCTGTCTGTCTCATCCCATCCTCACCTCCTATCTGTCTGTCTCATCCCATCCTCACCTCCTATCTGTCTGTCTCATCCAATCCTCACCTCCTATCTGTCTGTCTCATCCCATCCTCACTCTACACCTATCTGTCTGTCTCATCCCATCCTCACATCTGTCTCCCTCATCCCATCCTCACTCTACACCCTCCTATCTGTCTGTCTCATTCCATCCTCACATCTGTCTCCCTCATCCCATCCTCACTCTACACCCCCCCCATATCTGTCTGTCTCATCCCATCCTCACTCTACAACCTCCTATCTGTCCTGTCTCATCCCATTATCTCTACACCTCCTATCTGTCTCCCTCATCCCATCCTCCCTCTACACCTCCTATCTGTCTGTCTCATCCCATCCTCACCTCCTATCTATCTGTCTCATCCCATCCTCACTCTACACCTATCTGTCTCCCTCATCCCATCCTCACTCTACACCTCCTATCTGTCTGTCTCATCCCATCCTCACCTCCTATCTGTCTGTCTCATCCCATCCTCACTCTACACCTCCTATCTGTCTGTCTCATCCCATCATATCTACACCTCCTATCTGTCTGTCTCATCCCATCCTCACTCTACACCTCCTATCTGTCTGTCTCATCCCATCCTCACTCTACACCTCCTATCTGTCTGTCTCATCCCATCCTCACCTCCTATCTGTCTGTCTCATCCCATCCTCACTCTACACCTCCTATCTGTCTGTCTCATCCCATCCTCACTCTACACCTTCTATCTGTCTATCTCTACACCTCCTATCTGTCTGTCTCATCCCATCCTCACCTCCTATCTGTCTGTCTTATCCCATCCTCACCTCCTATCTGTCTGTCTCATCCCATCCTCACCTCCTATCTGTCTGTCTCATCCCATCCTCACTCTACACCTATCTGTCTGTCTCATCCCATCCTCACATCTGTCTCCCTCATCCCATCCTCACTCTACACCTCCTATCTGTCTGTCTCATTCCATCCTCACATCTGTCTCCCTCATCCCATCCTCACTCTACACCCCCCCCCATATCTGTCTGTCTCATCCCATCCTCACTCTACACCTCCTATCTGTCTGTCTCATCCCATTATCTCTACACCTCCTATCTGTCTCCCTCATCCCATCCTCCCTCTACACCTCCTATCTGTCTGTCTCATCCCATCCTCACCTCCTATCTATCTGTCTCATCCCATCCTCACTCTACACCTCCTATCTGTCTGTCTCATCCCATCCTCACTCTACACCTCCTATCTGTCTGTCTCATTCCATCCTCACTCTACACCTCCTATCTGTCTGTCTCATCCCATCATCTCTACACCTCCTATCTGTCTGTCTCATCCTATCCTCACTCTACACCTCCTATCTGTCTGTCACATCCCATCATCTCTACACCTCCTATCTGTCTGTCTCATCCCATCCTCACCTCCTATCTGTCTGTCTCATCCCATCATCTCTACACCTCCTATCTGTCTGTCTCATCCCATCCTCACTCTACACCTCCTATCTGTCTGTCTCATCCCATCCTCACTCTACAACCTCCTATCTGTCTCCCTCATCCCATCCTCACTCTACACCTCCTATCTGTCTGTCTCATCCCATCCTCACTCTACACCTCCTATCTGTCTCCCTCATCCCATCCTCCCTCTACACCTCCTATCTGTCTCCCTCATCCCATCCTCACTCTACACCACCTATCTATCTGTCTCATCCCATCCTCACTCTGCACCTCCTATCTGTCTCCCTCATCCCATCCTCCCTCTACACCTCCTATCTGTCTCCCTCATCCCATCCTCCCTCTACACCTCCTATCTGTCTCCCTCATCCCATCCTCCCTCTACACCTCCTATCTGTCTCCCTCATCCCATCCTCCCTCTACACCTCCTATCTGTCTCCCTCATCCCATCCTCACTCTACACCACCTATCTATCTGTCTCATCCCATCCTCACTCTACACCTCCTATCTGTTTGTCTCATCCCATCCTCACTCTACACCTCCTATCTGTCTCCCTCATCCCATCCTCACTCTACACCTCCCCCTGTATCTGTCTGTCTCATCCCATCCTCACTCTACACCTCCTATCTGTCTGTCTCATCCCATCCTCACTCTACACCTCCTATCTGTCTGTCTCATCCCATCCTCACTCTACACCTATCTGTCTGTCTCATCCCATCCTCACTCTACACCTCCTATCTGTCTGTCGCATCCCATCCTCACTCTACACCTCCTATCTGTCTGTCTCATCCCATCCTCACTCTACACCTATCTGTCTGTCTCATCCCATCCTCACTCTACACCTCCTATCTGTCTGTCTCATCCCATCCTCACTCTACACCTCCTATCTGTCTGTCTCATCCCATCATCTCTACACCTCCAATCTGTCTCCCTCATCCCATCCTCACCCTACACCTCCTATCTGTCTGTCTCATCCCATCCTAACTCTACACCTCCTATCTGTCTCCCTCATCCCATCCTCACCTCCTATCTGTCTGTCTCATCCCATCCTCCCTCTACACCCTCCTATCTGTCTGTCTCATCCCATCCTCACTCTACACCTCCTATCTGTCTCCCTGCTCCCATCCTCACTCTACACCTCCTATCTGTCTGTCTCATCCCATCCTCACTCTACACCTCCTATCTGTCTCCCTCATCCCATCCTCACTCTGCGCCTCCTATCTGTCTCCCTCATCCCATCCTCACTCTACACCTCCTATCTGTCTGTCTCATCCCATCCTCACTCTACACCTCCTATCTGTCTGTCTCATCCCATCCTCACTCTACACCTCCTATCTGTCTGTCTCAGCTCATCCTCACTCTACACCTCCTATCTGTCTGTCTCATCCCATCCTCACCTCCTATCTGTCTGTCTCATCCCATCCTCACTCTACACCTCCTATCTATCTGTCTCATCCCATCCTCACTCTACACCTCCTATCTGTCTCATCCCATCCTCACTCTACACCTCCTATCTGTCTCCCTCATCCCATCCTCACTCTACACCTCCTATCTGTCTGTCTCAGCCCATCCTCACTCTACACCTCCTATCTGTCTGTCTCATCCCATCCTCACCTCCTATCTGTCTGTCTCATCCCATCCTCACTCTACACCTCCTATCTATCTGTCTCATCCCATCCTCACTCTACACCTCCTATCTGTCTCCCTCATCCCATCCTCACTCTACACCTCCTATCTGTCTGTCTCATCCCATCCTCACTCTACACCTATCTGTCTGTCTCATCCCATCCTCACTCTACACCTCCTATCTGTCTGTCTCATCCCATCCTCACTCTACACCTCCTATCTGTCTGTCTCATCCCATCATCTCTACACCTCCAATCTGTCTCCCTCATCCCATCCTCACCCTACACCTCCTATCTGTCTGTCTCATCCCATCCTAACTCTACACCTCCTATCTGTCTCCCTCATCCCATCCTCACCTCCTATCTGTCTGTCTCATCCCATCCTCCCATCTGTCTGTCTCATCCCATCCTCACTCTACACCTCCTATCTGTCTCCCTGCTCCCATCCTCACTCTACACCTCCTATCTGTCTGTCTCATCCCATCCTCACTCTACACCTCCTATCTGTCTCCCTCATCCCATCCTCACTCTGCACCTCCTATCTGTCTCCCTCATCCCATCCTCACTCTACACCTCCTATCTGTCTGTCTCATCCCATCCTCACTCTACACCTCCTATCTGTCTGTCTCATCCCATCCTCACTCTACACCTCCTATCTGTCTGTCTCAGCTCATCCTCACTCTACACCTCCTATCTGTCTGTCTCATCCCATCCTCACCTCCTATCTGTCTGTCTCATCCCATCCTCACTCTACACCTCCTATCTATCTGTCTCATCCCATCCTCACTCTACACCTCCTATCTGTCTCCCTCATCCCATCCTCACTCTACACCTCCTATCTGTCTGTCTCAGCCCATCCTCACTCTACACCTCCTATCTGTCTGTCTCATCCCATCCTCACCTCCTATCTGTCTGTCTCATCCCATCCTCACTCTACACCTCCTATCTATCTGTCTCATCCCATCCTCACTCTACACCTATCTGTCTCCCTCATCCCATCCTCACTCTACACCTCCTATCTGTCTGTCTCATCCCATCCTCACCTCCTATCTGTCTGTCTCATCCCATCCTCACTCTACACCTCCTATCTGTCTGTCTCATCCCATCATATCTACACCTCCTATCTGTCTGTCTCATCCCATCCTCACTCTACACCTCCTATCTGTCTGTCTCATCCCATCCTCACTCTACACCTCCTATCTGTCTGTCTCATCCCATCCTCACCTCCTATCTGTCTGTCTCATCCCATCCTCACTCTACACCTCCTATCTGTCTGTCTCATCCCATCCTCACTCTACACCTTCTATCTGTCTATCTCTACACCTCCTATCTGTCTGTCTCATCCCATCCTCACCTCCTATCTGTCTGTCTCATCCCATCCTCACCTCCTATCTGTCTGTCTCATCCCATCCTCACCTCCTATCTGTCTGTCTCATCCCATCCTCACTCTACACCTATCTGTCTGTCTCATCCCATCCTCACATCTGTCTCCCTCATCCCATCCTCACTCTACACCTCCTATCTGTCTGTCTCATTCCATCCTCACATCTGTCTCCCTCATCCCATCCTCACTCTACACCCCCCCCATATCTGTCTGTCTCATCCCATCCTCACTCTACACCTCCTATCTGTCTGTCTCATCCCATTATCTCTACACCTCCTATCTGTCTCCCTCATCCCATCCTCCCTCTACACCTCCTATCTGTCTGTCTCATCCCATCCTCACCTCCTATCTATCTGTCTCATCCCATCCTCACTCTACACCTATCTGTCTCCCTCATCCCATCCTCACTCTACACCTCCTATCTGTCTGTCTCATCCCATCCTCACCTCCTATCTGTCTGTCTCATCCCATCCTCACTCTACACCTCCTATCTGTCTGTCTCATCCCATCATATCTACACCTCCTATCTGTCTGTCTCATCCCATCCTCACTCTACACCTCCTATCTGTCTGTCTCATCCCATCCTCACTCTACACCTCCTATCTGTCTGTCTCATCCCATCCTCACCTCCTATCTGTCTGTCTCATCCCATCCTCACTCTACACCTCCTATCTGTCTGTCTCATCCCATCCTCACTCTACACCTTCTATCTGTCTATCTCTACACCTCCTATCTGTCTGTCTCATCCCATCCTCACCTCCTATCTGTCTGTCTTATCCCATCCTCACCTCCTATCTGTCTGTCTCATCCCATCCTCACCTCCTATCTGTCTGTCTCATCCCATCCTCACTCTACACCTATCTGTCTGTCTCATCCCATCCTCACATCTGTCTCCCTCATCCCATCCTCACTCTACACCTCCTATCTGTCTGTCTCATTCCATCCTCACATCTGTCTCCCTCATCCCATCCTCACTCTACACCCCCCCCCATATCTGTCTGTCTCATCCATCCTCACTCTACACCTCCTATCTGTCTGTCTCATCCCATTATCTCTACACCTCCTATCTGTCTCCCTCATCCCATCCTCCCTCTACACCTCCTATCTGTCTGTCTCATCCCATCCTCACCTCCTATCTATCTGTCTCATCCCATCCTCACTCTACACCTCCTATCTGTCTGTCTCATCCCATCCTCACTCTACACCTCCTATCTGTCTGTCTCATTCCATCCTCACTCTACACCTCCTATCTGTCTGTCTCATCCCATCATCTCTACACCTCCTATCTGTCTGTCTCATCCTATCCTCACTCTACACCTCCTATCTGTCTGTCACATCCCATCATCTCTACACCTCCTATCTGTCTGTCTCATCCCATCCTCACCTCCTATCTGTCTGTCTCATCCCATCATCTCTACACCTCCTATCTGTCTGTCTCATCCCATCCTCACTCTACACCTCCTATCTGTCTGTCTCATCCCATCCTCACTCTACACCTCCTATCTGTCTCCCTCATCCCATCCTCACTCTACACCTCCTATCTGTCTGTCTCATCCCATCCTCACTCTACACCTCCTATCTGTCTCCCTCATCCCATCCTCCCTCTACACCTCCTATCTGTCTCCCTCATCCCATCCTCACTCTACACCACCTATCTATCTGTCTCATCCCATCCTCACTCTGCACCTCCTATCTGTCTCCCTCATCCCATCCTCCCTCTACACCTCCTATCTGTCTCCCTCATCCCATCCTCCCTCTACACCTCCTATCTGTCTCCCTCATCCCATCCTCCCTCTACACCTCCTATCTGTCTCCCTCATCCCATCCTCCCTCTACACCTCCTATCTGTCTCCCTCATCCCATCCTCACTCTACACCACCTATCTATCTGTCTCATCCCATCCTCACTCTACACCTCCTATCTGTTTGTCTCATCCCATCCTCACTCTACACCTCCTATCTGTCTCCCTCATCCCATCCTCACTCTACACCTCCCCCTGTATCTGTCTGTCTCATCCCATCCTCACTCTACACCTCCTATCTGTCTGTCTCATCCCATCCTCACTCTACACCTCCTATCTGTCTGTCTCATCCCATCCTCACTCTACACCTATCTGTCTGTCTCATCCCATCCTCACTCTACACCTCCTATCTGTCTGTCGCATCCCATCCTCACTCTACACCTCCTATCTGTCTGTCTCATCCCATCCTCACTCTACACCTATCTGTCTGTCTCATCCCATCCTCACTCTACACCTCCTATCTGTCTGTCTCATCCCATCCTCACTCTACACCTCCTATCTGTCTGTCTCATCCCATCATCTCTACACCTCCAATCTGTCTCCCTCATCCCATCCTCACCCTACACCTCCTATCTGTCTGTCTCATCCCATCCTAACTCTACACCTCCTATCTGTCTCCCTCATCCCATCCTCACCTCCTATCTGTCTGTCTCATCCCATCCTCCCTCTACACCTCCTATCTGTCTGTCTCATCCCATCCTCACTCTACACCTCCTATCTGTCTCCCTGCTCCCATCCTCACTCTACACCTCCTATCTGTCTGTCTCATCCCATCCTCACTCTACACCTCCTATCTGTCTCCCTCATCCCATCCTCACTCTGCGCCTCCTATCTGTCTCCCTCATCCCATCCTCACTCTACACCTCCTATCTGTCTGTCTCATCCCATCCTCACTCTACACCTCCTATCTGTCTGTCTCATCCCATCCTCACTCTACACCTCCTATCTGTCTGTCTCAGCTCATCCTCACTCTACACCTCCTATCTGTCTGTCTCATCCCATCCTCACCTCCTATCTGTCTGTCTCATCCCATCCTCACTCTACACCTCCTATCTATCTGTCTCATCCCATCCTCACTCTACACCTCCTATCTGTCTCATCCCATCCTCACTCTACACCTCCTATCTGTCTCCCTCATCCCATCCTCACTCTACACCTCCTATCTGTCTGTCTCAGCCCATCCTCACTCTACACCTCCTATCTGTCTGTCTCATCCCATCCTCACCTCCTATCTGTCTGTCTCATCCCATCCTCACTCTACACCTCCTATCTATCTGTCTCATCCCATCCTCACTCTACACCTCCTATCTGTCTCCCTCATCCCATCCTCACTCTACACCTCCTATCTGTCTGTCTCATCCCATCCTCACTCTACACCTATCTGTCTGTCTCATCCCATCCTCACTCTACACCTCCTATCTGTCTGTCTCATCCCATCCTCACTCTACACCTCCTATCTGTCTGTCTCATCCCATCATCTCTACACCTCCAATCTGTCTCCCTCATCCCATCCTCACCCTACACCTCCTATCTGTCTGTCTCATCCCATCCTAACTCTACACCTCCTATCTGTCTCCCTCATCCCATCCTCACCTCCTATCTGTCTGTCTCATCCCATCCTCCCATCTGTCTGTCTCATCCCATCCTCACTCTACACCTCCTATCTGTCTCCCTGCTCCCATCCTCACTCTACACCTCCTATCTGTCTGTCTCATCCCATCCTCACTCTACACCTCCTATCTGTCTCCCTCATCCCATCCTCACTCTGCACCTCCTATCTGTCTCCCTCATCCCATCCTCACTCTACACCTCCTATCTGTCTGTCTCATCCCATCCTCACTCTACACCTCCTATCTGTCTGTCTCATCCCATCCTCACTCTACACCTCCTATCTGTCTGTCTCAGCTCATCCTCACTCTACACCTCCTATCTGTCTGTCTCATCCCATCCTCACCTCCTATCTGTCTGTCTCATCCCATCCTCACTCTACACCTCCTATCTATCTGTCTCATCCCATCCTCACTCTACACCTCCTATCTGTCTCCCTCATCCCATCCTCACTCTACACCTCCTATCTGTCTGTCTCAGCCCATCCTCACTCTACACCTCCTATCTGTCTGTCTCATCCCATCCTCACCTCCTATCTGTCTGTCTCATCCCATCCTCACTCTACACCTCCTATCTATCTGTCTCATCCCATCCTCACTCTACACCTATCTGTCTCCCTCATCCCATCCTCACTCTACACCTCCTATCTGTCTGTCTCATCCCATCCTCACCTCCTATCTGTCTGTCTCATCCCATCCTCACTCTACACCTCCTATCTGTCTGTCTCATCCCATCATATCTACACCTCCTATCTGTCTGTCTCATCCCATCCTCACTCTACACCTCCTATCTGTCTGTCTCATCCCATCCTCACTCTACACCTCCTATCTGTCTGTCTCATCCCATCCTCACCTCCTATCTGTCTGTCTCATCCCATCCTCACTCTACACCTCCTATCTGTCTGTCTCATCCCATCCTCACTCTACACCTTCTATCTGTCTATCTCTACACCTCCTATCTGTCTGTCTCATCCCATCCTCACCTCCTATCTGTCTGTCTCATCCCATCCTCACCTCCTATCTGTCTGTCTCATCCCATCCTCACCTCCTATCTGTCTGTCTCATCCCATCCTCACTCTACACCTATCTGTCTGTCTCATCCCATCCTCACATCTGTCTCCCTCATCCCATCCTCACTCTACACCTCCTATCTGTCTGTCTCATTCCATCCTCACATCTGTCTCCCTCATCCCATCCTCACTCTACACCCCCCCCATATCTGTCTGTCTCATCCCATCCTCACTCTACACCTCCTATCTGTCTGTCTCATCCCATTATCTCTACACCTCCTATCTGTCTCCCTCATCCCATCCTCCCTCTACACCTCCTATCTGTCTGTCTCATCCCATCCTCACCTCCTATCTATCTGTCTCATCCCATCCTCACTCTACACCTATCTGTCTCCCTCATCCCATCCTCACTCTACACCTCCTATCTGTCTGTCTCATCCCATCCTCACCTCCTATCTGTCTGTCTCATCCCATCCTCACTCTACACCTCCTATCTGTCTGTCTCATCCCATCATATCTACACCTCCTATCTGTCTGTCTCATCCCATCCTCACTCTACACCTCCTATCTGTCTGTCTCATCCCATCCTCACTCTACACCTCCTATCTGTCTGTCTCATCCCATCCTCACCTCCTATCTGTCTGTCTCATCCCATCCTCACTCTACACCTCCTATCTGTCTGTCTCATCCCATCCTCACTCTACACCTTCTATCTGTCTATCTCTACACCTCCTATCTGTCTGTCTCATCCCATCCTCACCTCCTATCTGTCTGTCTCATCCCATCCTCACCTCCTATCTGTCTGTCTCATCCCATCCTCACCTCCTATCTGTCTGTCTCATCCCATCCTCACTCTACACCTATCTGTCTGTCTCATCCCATCCTCACATCTGTCTCCCTCATCCCATCCTCACTCTACACCTCCTATCTGTCTGTCTCATTCCATCCTCACATCTGTCTCCCTCATCCCATCCTCACTCTACACCCCCCCCCATATCTGTCTGTCTCATCCCATCCTCACTCTACACCTCCTATCTGTCTGTCTCATCCCATTATCTCTACACCTCCTATCTGTCTCCCTCATCCCATCCTCCCTCTACACCTCCTATCTGTCTGTCTCATCCCATCCTCACCTCCTATCTATCTGTCTCATCCCATCCTCACTCTACACCTCCTATCTGTCTGTCTCATCCCATCCTCACTCTACACCTCCTATCTGTCTGTCTCATTCCATCCTCACTCTACACCTCCTATCTGTCTGTCTCATCCCATCATCTCTACACCACCTATCTGTCTGTCTCATCCTATCCTCACTCTACACCTCCTATCTGTCTGTCACATCCCATCATCTCTACACCTCCTATCTGTCTGTCTCATCCCATCCTCACCTCCTATCTGTCTGTCTCATCCCATCATCTCTACACCTCCTATCTGTCTGTCTCATCCTATCCTCACTCTACACCTCCTATCTGTCTGTCTCATCCCATCATCTCTACACCTCCTATCTGTCTGTCTCATCCCATCCTCACCTCCTATCTGTCTGTCTCATCCCATCATCTCTATACCTCCTATTTGTCTGTCTCATAATTTCTACAAACTTCAGAGTGTTTTCTATCCAATGCTACCAATCATATGTATATCCTGGCTTCTGGGTCTGAGTAACAGGCAGTTTACTTTGGGCACGTCAGTCAGGCGGAAATTCTGAAAAAAGGACCCTAGCCCTAGCAAGCTTTAAAGTAATAATGGACTGTTGTTTCTCTTTGTTTATTTGAGATGTTCTTGCCATAATATGGACTTGGTCTTTTACCAGATAGGGCTATTGTCTGTTTACCACCCCTACCTTGTCACAACACACCTGATTGGCTCATTAACAAGGAATGAAATTCCACAAGTTAAGACATGATGGTCAGTCAATCGCAAAAACCATCAAGCACTATGATGAAATTGGCTCTCAAGGACCGCCATAGGAAAAGAAGACCCAGAGTTACCTCTGCTGCAGAGGATATGCTCATTAGAGTTATCAGCCTCATAAATTGCAGCCCAAATAAATGCTTCACAGAGTTCAAGTAACAGACATCTCAACATCAACTGTTCAGAGGAGACTGTGTGAATCAGGCCTTCATGGTCAAATTGCTGCAAAGAAACCACTACTAAAGGACACCAATAAGAAGAGACTTACTTGGGCCAAGAAACACAAGCATTGGACATTAGACCGGTGGAAATCTGTCCTTCAGTCTCTTCCTCTTATTGGTGTCTTTTGGTTTGATGAGTCCAAATTTGAGATTTTTGGTTCTAACAGCCGTGTCTTTGTGAAACGCAAAGTAGGTGAACAGATGATCTCCGTATGTGTGGTTCCCACCGTGAAGCATGGAGGAGGAGGTGTGACAGTGTGGGGGTGCTTTACTGGTGACACTGTCAGTGATTTATTTAGAATTCAAGGCACACTTAACCAGCATGGCTACCACAGCATTCTGCAGCGATACATCTGGTTTGCGCTTAGTGGGACTATCATTTGTTTTTCAACAGGACAATGACCCAACACACCTCCAGGCTGTTTAAGGGCTATTTGACCAAAAAGGAGAGTGATGGAGTGCTGCATCAGATGAGCTGGCCTCCACAATCACCCAACATCAACCCAATTGAGATGGTTTGGGACGAGTTGGATCGCAGAGTGAAGGAAAAGCAGCCAACAAGTGCTCAGCATATGTGGGAACTCCTTCAAGACAGTTGGAAAAGCATTCCAGGTGAAGCTGGTTGAGAGAATGCCAAGATTGTGCAAAGCAAAGGGTGGCTATTTTGAAGAATCTAAAATAGAAAATATATTTTGATTTGTTTTACACTTTTTTGATACCTACATGATTCCATATGTGTTATTTCATAGTTGTGATGTCTTCACTATTATTCTACAATGTAGAAAATAGTAAAAAATAAAGAAAAACCCTTGAGTGAGTAGGTGTGTCCAAACTTTTGACTGGTACTGTATATAAACACATTTTTGTTTGTTTTGCTTTTGTGTAACGAATATTTGACGGCCAGGCATTCGTGAGGTTGTTTTCATCTCTGCCGTAACATGGACAATGTGATGATACTTTGTTGCTCCTTTCTGAAACAAGCAAACAAGTCTTCGGTTGCCTAGGCAATGCCACCCACAATGCAACAGCAGCACACATAGGAATAGAACAGGCTTGGGACCTTCTAACCCTGGCAATTTCAGTGGTAAACTCAGGGGTACACTCGTAATGGTTTCCTGGTATTGTGATGCAATAATTTCCATGGGAATGTAGAATATTCATTTAAATTATGCTAATTGATGTGACTAATGTCAGTTGAGTTGAATCAACAAATCACATATTTTACTTCCTGCTTTGTTCCTATGGTCACACTCGCAATGGCCGCCAGGCCATCCATTATGCCATAATTGAGTTGAAAAGGGGACAGCCATTCTATTTATCAGGAGTCAGGAGCAGAGCAGAAAATATGCACCAAAACAAAACTATTAAAATAATAATAAATATATATTTTCTATTCAAAACAGTCATCCAAAATACCATGACCGTCACAGGCCTACCCATCTCTCAGCCTAGGGATCAGGGGTCATCACCTAGATTCAGCCGCGGGACAATTGTTTCTTGAGCGGATGGTTGGGGGACCGGAACATAATTACAAATCATTTGTAGACGGCAAATTGACCGCAAGAAGACCAAACAGATATAATGTTTGACAAAAAAATATATATATTTTCAAACCTTGCTACGATCACAAGTCTCTCTATTATGCGTATGGGAACAGATTTGTTCAATTAAAATCACCTGGAGAGGATTTCCTGGTGGTTTTTTTGTGTTTTTTTTACAGTCTTCTATGTCCAACACCATTTTAAAAATGTTGTTTTATTTTATTTTTGGATCAGAACACTTGGGGTGCCAAATAAGACCGAACGTGGGCCATTTGGGGAACCCTGGATTAACCCCACTAGGGGCCAGAGAGCTCTGGAAAAGACAACAAAGTCAAACAATGTCAAATAAATATTTAGTCTACACCTGATAGTTGCTGCATCAGCAAACGACAAGGTGGAGGAATGGTGTACTGAGGTCAGAAATCAGGTGCTTAGGATCCGGATAAGTTAACTTCTTTAAAAAGGTGACAGACAAAGGTTTGTTTTTCCAAACCTTTCTTTATTACAACAGCTTAATACATCATTAAATGATCAGCAATAATATTTTGGTCAGGGTAGATGTTGTATCCTTGATTTAACACGAAAGGAGGCGTGACTTCCTGTCAACATGTTCCTTTGGAATGTTCGAAAATGACTTAATTTGAAGGCATTGTGAAAATGTCGTCATTTGAAAAGGTTCAAAGTTATCTGATATTGGCGCACAATTTCTGCACTCACATGTTCGATATTGTACTGTCGAGAAAGCAATCACAAATCTATTTCACGTTTTCCATTTGATCCAGCTATTTCAGTCAGGAAATAATAATCTGGTGGCCTGATTTCAAAGTAGTTTTCATTTTTTCCCACTTTTTCCGCTGCGCTGTGACAGTCGGCGGTCGGTCGGATTTTATCCGAATGAGAAGACGTTGTTCTCCTTCTAACTAACTATAATAAAAAACTTTACATCATTTGAAATGTTTACAGGGATCTTCATTGATAGTAATAATATTTGTGTATCTTTTCAAAGCAAACAAAATTTGGCCAGGAGATGATCATGATCATAAAATTGTCTTGGCTACTGTAGCTAAGCAAAACTAGAACTAGCTTTCCTAGCTAGATATCCAGCTAGCTAACCTTGTGTTGTTCACAGTACAATTGTCAGAAAGGGTCTAACTAGCTATATATGGTGTAACGGCCGTCGTCGGTGGATGAATGTGAGGACCAAGGTGCAGCGTGGCACGTGTCCATATTTATTAAATGAACATGGAAATAACAACGATTGACAGCTGCCTCTGATTGAGAACCATATCAGGCCAAACACAGAAATAGCAAATCATAGAAAAACTAACATAGACAACCCACCCAACTCACGCCCTGACCACACTAAAACAAAGATATAATAACAGAACTAAGGTCAGAACGTGACATATAGTAACGTTCAGAAATAGCTTAATTATTTTCATTTGGTAGTTAGCCACGTTTTGGTTAGCTAGTTAGCTTGCTGGCTGCAGCAACAATGGCTGCATCCAGTGTAGCTAGCTAGATAGCAATTATTTCCCAATAAGTAAACTAAGTGTATTAGCTAGGTAACTAGTTAGCTTACAGTCATTATTCATGTGTTGTGTTACTTGCAGTAAGCCATGAACACACCTGAACATGCCAAAAATCCATCTGGGAGAATGTCCTGTGGACAGATGACACCAAATAAGAGTTGTTTTTTTGGTAAAGCACACACCACCTCTGTGTTTACAGAAAACAAAATATAAGCTTTCAAAGAACAGGCCACCTTCCCTACAGTCAAACATGGAGGAGGGTTCAGTGATGGGTTGGGGTTGCTTTGCTGCCTCTGGCACTGAGTGCCATGACATCATGTAATAAGGAGAATACCAAAGCATTTTAAAACTTATGGGTGGGGCTAAGGCTTAAGAGGGTGTGAACGATGCTGAATGGGTGGGGCTAAGGCTTAAGAGGGTGTGAACGATGCTGAATGGGTGGGGCTAAGGCTTAAGAGGATGTGAATGATGCTGAATGGGTGGGGCTAAGGCTTAAGAGGGTAGGAACGATGCTGAATTGGTGCAGACAAAAGACAAGATCTGTGTTCGAATGCTCATACTATCTGCACTAAACTGTACTATTTATGACTAGTATATAGTATGAACTAGTATAGAGTATGAACTAGTATATAGTATGAACTAGTATATAGAACTAGTATATAGAACTAGTATATAGAACTAGTATATAGAACTAGTATACAGAACTAGTATATAGAACTAGTATACAGAACTAGTATATATAACTAGTATACAGAACTAGTATACAGAACTAGCATATAGAACTAGTATATAGAACTAGTATACAGAACTAGCATATAGAACTAGTATATATAACTAGTATACAGGACTAGTATATAGAACTAGTATATAGTATGAACTAGTATATAGAACTAGTATATAGTATGAACTAGTATATAGTATGAACTAGTATATAGAACTAGTATATAGAACTAATATATAGTATGAACTAGTATATAGAACTAGTATATAGAACCAGTATATAGAACTAGTATATATAACTAGTATATAGTATGAACTAGTATATAGAACCAGTATATAGAACCAGTATATAGAACTAGTATATAGAACCAGTATATAGAACTAGTATATAGAACTAGTATATAGAACTAGTATATAGTATGAACTAGTATATAGTATGAACTAGTATATAGAACTAGTATATAGAACCAGTATATAGAACTAGTATAAACTAGTATATAGAACTAGTATATAGAACTAGTATATAGTATGAACTAGTATATAGTATGAACTAGTATATAGAACTAGTATATAGTATGAACTAGTATATAGAACTAGTATATATGGACCACATAGCATTACAGCAGTATGTACCGGTAAGTTAGCTAGCTACTAATACATGGAACTTGCCAGTATATTAACTATATGTAATTCTTAACTTAGCTAAGTGGTATAGTCGTTGTGCGTTCTCAATGGTCATTGTTCATTCGCTCTGGCTATCTTTTCTGATTTCAGAGCACTGATGAATTTACAAACGCTCAACACCCATGGAATACGGCCGGTGTCGGTAAACGTTGGCAAAAAAATGCGTAATTAAATTGTTGCCAGCAGCACAGTTACAGTCACCAACGCTCTGGATAACATGAAAACAGCCTAACCAGCTCTGCTAGGGGGAGTAAAATGGTCAGAGTGAGGTGTTCTCTCATTTGTGTCTGGAAGTAGCTAGCAAGCTAACCAACGTTAGACAGTTAGCTTGGGTGCTTGACTGCCGTGTTCTGACTGAGGTCAGATGGACTGAGGTCAGATGGACTGAGGTCAGAACACTCGGATCAACCCACTCCTCGGCCAGAGCGTCCACTGTGATGTCTGAATGCTCAGAAGTGCATTTTTTTAGCGAACGCCCAGAGCGCACTCCAGATGGAATTTACAAACACATCCGAAGTCGTAAAATGTCTAGCTAGAAATTTCTATGCTAACAAGCTAGCAAGACATTGCATAGCAACAGCATCAATTTCCGGAATACAGGCAAAGCGCTAGTACACTCAACTGAAAGGATACAGTTTGTTCACAATACACTAAAATGAACTAAATGTAGTAAATGCTCATTAAGTATGTGGTATACAGAATGTTAGTATGGGTATTCAAACACAGCTAAGCTCTCCAGTAGGTGTACTAAAAAATTCAAGGGCAATTTTCTCAAAAGTGGGGATACAAGTTTAGCAACTTCCAAAGAAGAAATTACTTTCCCATTGTTCCTCAGCTGCAGTCGATTATATACCATTTTCGAGTCTGTACTTGTATCCAATGTAAAAAAAAAATAATAATAAAAAATGTTTTTTTGCTACATAAAAAAATTATTGAGGTAGTGGCTTGTTGCGGCTTCTTTAATGAAGCCTAAATTACCATTATTATTATTTAAGTGTTATGTTTTTTTTTTGTGGAGAACTTTGTCTGTCACCATTAACACCAAATGTTATCAGTAGATCAACAATGTCAAATAGTGTCAATAAATGGTAAGTTCATAAAAGGTAGAGACGTCTTGTACTCAGGGGCTTAGGAACCTGACATGGATCAACTAATGTGACAGGCTCAGCTGAGAGAACTCAAACAGGGCAGCTATCTGTATAGATTCCCATTGAAGCTCCATACAGTGTGTGGCTCGACCATATTGCCTGCCCTGCCTGTTTAGCAGCAGCCTTATCTCGCTCTGCTCCCAGACAGATTTGTACCCATCACTCTGTCATTGTCCATTAGCCTTTTAAAGCTGACACTGACATACACACAGCAGGCAGACCCTCAAACACACACCTAATGCACAGACAACAGCATGCTGTACGCACACGCACGCACGCGCACGAGCACGCACAAACACACACCACCCAGAATAGCTGCTTCTCATCTCATTATACCCAGAATGCATCACCTCTGAGCTAACAGGCCACAGACGCTGATCAATCAGACCTTTTCACTGAACAGAATCTGTGTGACCGTTTTAACTTCTACCTTATTATGATCCTCCTCTTCCTCCTCATCACCACCACCATCATCTTCCCCCTACCTCTTTGTCCAGTTCATTGTGTTGAGCAGGGATCCCCAACTGTCGGCCTGAGGGACGAATTTGGCCCAGGGTGTAGTTTAATTAGGCCATGGTGGAGTTTTATTTGGCCAGGGTGTAGTTTTATTTAGCCAGGGTGTAGTTTTATTTAGCCAGGGTGTAGTTTTATTTAGCCAGGGTGTAGTTTTATTTAGCCAGGGTGTGGTTTAATTAGGCCATGGTGGAGTTTTATTTGGCCAGGGTGGAGTTTTTATTAGGCCAGGGTGTAGTTTTATTTGGCCAGGGTGTAGTTTTATTAGGCCAGGGTGTAGTTTTATTTAGCCAGGGTGTAGTTTTATTAGGCCAGGGTGTAGTTTTATTTAGCCAGGGTGTAGTTTTATTTAGCCAGGGTGTAGTTTTATTTAGCCAGGGTGTAGTTTTATTTAGCCAGGGTGTAGTTTTATTTAGCCAGGGTGTAGTTTTATTTAGCCAGGGTGTGGTTTAATTAGGCCATGGTGGAGTTTTATTTGGCCAGGGTGGAGTTTTAATTAGGCCAGGGTGTAGTTTTATTTAGCCAGGGTGTAGTTTTATTTGGCCAGGGTGTCGTTTTATTAGGCCAGGGTGTAGTTTTATTTAGCCAGGGTGTAGTTTTATTTAGTCAGGGTGTGGTTTTAATAGGTCAGGGTGTAGTTTTATTAGGCCAGGGTGTAGTTTTAACAGGCCAGGTTGTATTAGGCCAGGCACATACCTGACTATATAAGGTCCCACAGTTGACAGTGTATGTCAGAGCAAAAACCAAGTCATGAGGTCGAAGGAATTGTCCGTAGAGCTTCGAGACAGGATTGAGTCGAGGCACAGATCTGGGGAAGGGCACCAAAACATTTATGCAGCATTGAAGGTCCCCAAGAACACAGTGGCCTCCATCATTCTTAAATGGAAGAAGTTTGGAACCACCAAGACTCTTGAAAAGGGCCTTGGTCAGGGAGGTAACCAAGAACCCAATGGTCACTCTGACAGAGTTACAGAGTTCCTCTGTGGAGATGGGAGAACTCTTTGGCCTGAATGCCAAGCGTCATGTCTGTGTCATGTCTATGATGAAGCATGGTGGTGGCAGTATCATGCTGTGGGGATGTTTTTCGGCGGCAGGGACTGGGAGACTAGTCAGGATCGAGGAACAGGTGAAGCTTTTAACAGGACAACGACCCTAAGCACACAGCCAATGAGGAGTGGATTTGGGACAAGTCTCTCTGAAAGTCCTAGAGTGGCCCAGCCAGAGCCCGGACTTGAACCCGATCGAACATCTCCGGAGAGACCTGAAAATAGCTGTGCAGTGATGCTCCCCATCCAATCTGACTGCGCTTGAGAGGATCTGTGGAGAAGAATGAGAGAAACTCCCCAAGTACAGGTGTGACAAGCTTGTCGCATCAAAGCTGAGATCAGGTGTGCAAAGCTGTCATCAAGGCAAAAGGGTGGCTATAAAATATTTTTTGACATGTTTAACACTTTTTTGGTTACTACATAATTCCATGTGTTATTTCATCATTTTGATGTCTCACTATTAGTCTACAATGTAGAAAATAGTAAAAAAATTAAGAAAAACCCTTGAATGAGTGTTCTAGAACTTTTAACTGGTACTCCATGTAAATGTGATTTTTTTTAAACTGTTTTTGCTTTGTCATTGTGGGGTATTGTGATGTCATTGTGGGGTATTGTGATGTCATTGTGGGGTATTGTGATGTCATTGTGGCGTATTGTGATGTCATTGTGGGGTATTGTGATGTCATTGTGGGGTATTGTGATGTCATTGTGGCGTATTGTGATGTCATTGTGGGGTATTGTGATGTCATTGTGGCGTATTGTGATGTCATTGTGGGTTATTGTGATGTCATTGTGGGGTATTGTGATGTCATTGTGGCGTATTGTGATGTCATTGTGGGGTATTGTGATGTCATTGTGGGGTATTGTGATGTCATTGTGGGGTATTGTGATGTCATTGTGGGGTATTGTGATGTCATTGTGGCGTATTGTGATGTCATTGTGGGGTATTGTGATGTCATTGTGGCGTATTGTGATGTCATTGTGGGGTATTGTGATGTCATTGTGGGGTATTGTGATGTCATTGTGGGGTATTGTGATGTCATTGTGGGGTATTGTGATGTCATTGTGGCGTATTGTGATGTCATTGTGGGGTATTGTGATGTCATTGTGGGGTATTGTGATGTCATTGTGGCGTATTGTGATGTCATTGTGGGGTATTGTGATGTCATTGTGGCGTATTGTGATGTCATTGTGGGGTATTGTGATGTCATTGTGGCGTATTGTGATGTCATTGTGGGGTATTGTGATGTCATTGTGGCGTATTGTGATGTCATTGTGGGGTATTGTGATGTCATTGTGGCGTATTGTGATGTCATTGTGGGGTATTGTGATGTCATTGTGGCGTATTATGATGTCATTGTGGGGTATTGTGATGTCATTGTGGGGTATTGTGATGTCATTGTGGCGTATTGTGATGTCATTGTGGCGTATTGTGATGTCATTGTGGGGTATTGTGATGTCATTGTGGCGTATTGTGATGTCATTGTGGGGTATTGTGATGTCATTGTGGGGTATTGTGATGTCATTGTGGGGTATTGTGATGTCATTGTGGGGTATTGTGATGTCATTGTGGCGTATTGTGATGTCATTGTGGGGTATTGTGATGTCATTGTGGGGTATTGTGATGTCATTGTGGCGTATTGTGATGTCATTGTGGGGTATTGTGATGTCATTGTGGCGTATTGTGATGTCATTGTGGGTTATTGTGATGTCATTGTGGGGTATTGTGATGTCATTGTGGGGTATTGTGATGTCATTGTGGGGTATTGTGATGTCATTGTGGGGTATTGTGATGTCATTGTGGCGTATTGTGATGTCATTGTGGGGTATTGTGATGTCATTGTGGGGTATTGTGATGTCATTGTGGCGTATTGTGATGTCATTGTGGGGTATTGTGATGTCATTGTGGCGTATTGTGATGTCATTGTGGGGTATTGTGATGTCATTGTGACGTATTGTGATGTCATTGTGGGGTATTGTGATGTCATTGTGGGGTGTTGTGATGTCATTGTGGGGTATTGTGATGTCATTGTGGCGTATTGTGATGTCATTGTGGGGTATTGTGATGTCATTGTGGGGTATTGTGATGTCATTGTGGCGTATTGTGATGTCATTGTGGGGTATTGTGTGTAGATTGATGAGAATTTTTTATTCAGTTTAGAATGAGGCTGTAACGTAACAAATGTGGAAAAAGGCAAGGGGTCGGAATACTTTCTGAATGCCCTGTATGTGATCGCATACAAATGTAAGCAAGATTTGAAATGATTATGTTGTAGTCAAATATTATATCTGTTTGGGCTTCTTGTGGTCAATTTGCAGTAATTACGTTCCGGTCCCCCAACCATCCGTTCAAGAAAAACAATTGGCCCGCGGCTGAATCTAGTTGATGATCCCTGATCCCTAGTAAAGCCTGTTTAGATAT